>NC_056586.1:4731779-4736193 GCF_018340385.1 Cyprinus carpio
TTTTAACGCGTTAAATATTTCAAATTAATCGAATGCGTTAACGCGCTAATTTTGACAGCACTACTAAATTAATCGAATGCGTTAACGCGCTAATTTTGACAGCACTACTATTTATCCAAAACTAAAATACAAAGTTTTTCTAGTTTTCTCGCAGCTTCTTTGTGACTTGAACCATCTCATCACCTCAGATAAGAGCAGCAGGAAGAGGGCAAGAGGAAAGGAATGATACACAGGAGGGAAGCATTTATGTATGTAATGAAAAAGCGAAGAAAACAGGAAGGGATTGCAAAATGGATGATTATAGAATTAGCTGTTCTTGCTTTTTTATCTATGTGGATATCTATATGACTGCTGATTGATCAGCTGTGTGTCTTGCTGAGACGCCACCACAGCTTAAAACTGAGACTGAATATTATTAACGAAAGGGATAGTTCACCCAAAAATTAAAAAATTGCCTGGCTTTCTGCTCTCACCATGTCAATGTTTTCTAATTTTAATTAAAAACAACCAACCCAAAGTCATTCTATTCGAAATTATGCTCTAGTGGTTTTGCTGTCTTTTTTTGATTGATTTAAAACCCAGCGTTCAGGAATCAGACTACACTGGTATCAGTACACGCCTGAAATAGGAATTGTCCTTCTTCCCATCAACCAGTGCCTCCCCGTCAAATGATACTAGATTTTCACCATATTCACTTTGAAGGTGAGAGAGAGAAAGAGGAGGAGAGAGTGCACAGATGGCTTGTGGGTAATTGAGGGCACACATCAGACAGCGAGAGGGTGTCCTTGACCTTCAGGGCTGCCGCTGGAGCGCCTGAGTAAACCTGCTGAATAAACACACATACACACTCACATTTATCTCTGATTTCTGGCAGATTGCATGTGCTTCTGCTAACATTAACATTTTTTGAAAGCACACTGTAACAAAATTTTACAGCTCAAAGACGAGATCATCTTCAGGCAACTCAAAATGGACGCCGTGCATCATTACATCACCGCTGCTTAACAAGCTCTGAATGACGGATCTAATTCTGAGAAACTATATTGATTGTGTGTTTGGCAGATGACCGTTGCGCCGGCCCTAGGAGTGCAGAGCCCTCAGCTGCCGCAACCCCCACACACACACACACACACCCACACACACACAAACACACACCCACACACCAACACACACCACAAATATGCACATTCCTTAAAGTAGTTTTTCGTCCTTTGTACCTGTTCTTGCCTGTGTGCATTAGCTGATTAGCAGAGTTAATTGGCGCTCCTCTCTAACGTCTTCTCTTTATTTTCTTATCACAGGCTGGACAAGTGGGAGGATGATGGGTGGGATTGCTCGCAGCAGGTCCCGGACCTCACGTCTGCCCCAGAAGCCTGAATCTAACACACACACACACACACACCACACACACACACACAGGAATCCGTCTAATCAGGAACGTCACTGCACAAGGCTGACCTGCAAATTACATAAGCTCGCTTGTCCCAGCATCTGTTAGAAGATTCTGTAGTCATCTTCTGTATCACTTGGCCCTCTTTCTCTTTCATCCCTTCTCTCTACATTTACATTTTCCTTCATTTAGCTAATGCTTTTATCCAAAAGCGACTACACTTGATGTTTTGCAAGTGAAGCATATTTTCTTTGCATTTGTGCTTTCGTGGAGGTTTTGTGTATGTTGTTGGTTTTTTGTGTGTGTTTGTTGTCTTGCGTTGTGTACATTCTCACATGTTTGTTTCTTTTGTTTGTGTTTTTTTGGTGTGTGATGTGCGTTTGTTAGCTCTTTCACACATTTTTAGGTATTAAGTTTGTGTTTTGTTTGTTCTGGCCTCTTATGTATATTTTATTCTGACCTAACATAAAATTTGTTCTTTTAAAAAGTTTTGGTACTTATATATGTTTTTTTTATTATATATGTTTATTTTCTTTGTGCTTTGTTCTTGTTGCACATTCTGTTTATGTTTATTCATTTGTTTGAACTTTTTTTGTTTGTTTAACACAGTGCTGGTTCTTTTGTTTGTGGATTTTTATTGTGCTTTGTTCTTGTCACACATTTCTGGTTTTGTGTTTGTTTTTTTGTTCAAACAAAACAAATCTGTTTCATCTGTTCTGTAAACAGTTGTGGTTCTTATATTTGTAAATTTGTACTTTGTTCTTGTTACACATTTATATTTATTTTGTTCATTTGATTGTGCATTAATTTGTTCTTTTTAAACATTTTGGTTATCATGTTTGTTCTTTTGTTTGTGCGTTTGTTCTTTTTTGTGCTTTTTTTCTGGTCACATTTCTGGTTTGAGTTTTGATCATCTTTTGTTTGAAGTTTTGTTTGTTCTTTTACCAATTCAGATTCTTATGTTTGTTATTTTGTTCAAGATTTCTTTTGTTCTTTGTACACATTTTTAGTCATTTGTATGTGCTCTGTGGGTCCTTAAGTCACACATTTCTTCGGTTTTTCTTAACATTTTTTCTTTTCATCTCCATCTATTTTTTATTTTTTTTAATAAAGTAAATTTCTGTTTCTCAGGTTTGTAAAGTGTGGGGGTCCCATGTCAAAGGTGTAACTTCGAACTGAGGTGGTCGCTGTCCAATATGGGTCGCTATGGGAAACCAATCGCCTCGTCGTGACCTGGGTCTGAATCTACATTGAAAAACACCAACAACATTTTTGGCTGGGACAACAGCGCTATGAGTCACTGACCCGTTGCGACTTAGTATAAATAGGGCACCGGAGAACACGTCATACGCTCGTCATATCGTCTTCAGTGACTATTTTGTTTGAAGCGGGTAACGTGGTTTAGGAGTGCATGTTTTCCCTCTCAGCCAGAGGCTTTGCTCCTGATACCTTCAGTTCACAACGCTCTCATAACTGTTGGGGTGTGTCTTGTCGTGAATAGCAAGTGCAAGCGTTCAGCTCAGTTTCGAGGAGTTTGATGCAGCTCTGCTCTGCGCTCATGTGTGATGCATTCGCGAGACTACTGAGGTTATGTGAGTATTCATTCAACTTTCATTCACCATTTACGTACCATAGTTTGTAGACAACATTTTTGCATGAGTGGTGCGTTCGCCTCTCGTAGAATAGCGAGGCATTCACAGTACAGTTTGCCTCAGCGCATTATTTTCTGTGGTAATCTAGCGATTGGACGTAGCGTTTTACTCCCGCCCACGTCTGCGTTGCTCTCGCATGGGACATGGAAAAGGACTTGACGGAAAATGCTCCCTATCAGTAATTTCCTTTTTCCTGGTTGTTTTTACTGCTGGCAGCTCGAAACCGGCTTGAAATTCTTTTTTTTAAAATAACATAAAAACATTTCTCCGATCTGGCAGTCCACAGACTCCAGCATCTAGTTATGCCAACATCGAAGGGAGGTGTGAGAATGTTATGAGAAGATGGCACCAGTTAAAGAGAAGGCGCTGCTATGCTATCTCTCCATAGTGGAAGCATCTTCTCTTAAGATGTACGTCTTTAAGATCATCTCGCCTTTACTTCGCCCCGTCTGTCGAGACGTGGTTGAGAAGTCAGGGATGTTAAGGCATCTCAGGGCGGCCTTTAATATCCTTCTCCATGAAGGTCCAGTTCTGATCCCGTACAACCCATTGGAGTCCTGGCCCTTCTCGGTCTGAGGATAGAATGGGGCACAAAGGAGGTCTGGCTGTGCCCCTCCCCTCCCCCAACGCTGCGGGTAGGAGAATCGCTGGGTCAAAAAAAAAAAAAACTAAAAGGGAGGGTAGGAACACCTGCATTAGTTTCCGCTATGCTGATTGTTTGGTTGGTTCTATGGTACCACTTACTAGTACCACCTGACTGATGGTCCGGCTTGGAGGCTTCTTTGAGTCGCCTCGTGAGCAGGGCTCCAACCGCGGGACCTATGTTGGGTGAATATGATCCATTTCTCATATATATAGATATAGGCAAGGTATATATATATAATGTATAGTAATGTGCGAAATGGGTTTATGTTTATAATCCCTTTCGGTGATATTTTCTTGCAGTATTTTTCCAGGAGACCTGTGGGTTTCTGTCCGTTCTAAGGTGGTCCTCGTTACACCGACCTTGGGTGGATTCATAACCTGGTGCCTACTTGGCAGTGTTACTGTCACACCGTCGTCGATATCTCCCCCTCCATATGATACCTTGGTTTCAGGCTTCATGCTCCTGGATCATGCGGCCCAGTTCTCATATGCTTCTGTGCGGGAGCCTTCTTGAATCATCTGCCCCCGGCAACAGCCACTGCAAATTTCCTGGATGTCCGGCAAGGGTTGCCCCTGAGGGGCGTCCTGGTCACCCTGATAAGCTCTTCTCTTGCTGACGCATCGAGCGGGAAATACTAGGTGCATTTGCGAGAATCTTCTTCTTCTTAGTATAATGCTGCGTCAGGCAGTGCTTCCCCTTAG
The DNA here is from genome assembly GCF_018340385.1 of Cyprinus carpio. Taxonomy (NCBI): domain Eukaryota; kingdom Metazoa; phylum Chordata; class Actinopteri; order Cypriniformes; family Cyprinidae; genus Cyprinus; species Cyprinus carpio. Next base: position 4,736,169 of record NC_056586.1, read on the forward strand.
CCTCCGGGAAGGATTGTATTTGAAG
>NC_056586.1:4736239-4761325 GCF_018340385.1 Cyprinus carpio
TATATATAAATGTGCTAAATGGTTATGTGTATAATCCTTCTGTGAGATTTCTTTGCAGTATTTTTCCAGGACCTGTGGGTTTCTGTCCTTTCTAAGGTAGGTCCTCTGTGAGCACCACCTTGGGTGGATTCAGAACCGGGTGCCCGACTTGCAGTGTTACTTCACTCGTTGATACTTCACCAGCCAGTATGATAGCCTTGGTTCTTTTTGTCATTTATGGGTTAGGTCCCCCACCTGCGGGTAGAAGGAATCGCGGGTCAAAAGGAGGTAAGAACTACCTGCATTAGTTTCCTATGCTGATGTTTGGTTGGTTCTATGTAACCACCTTATTAGTAACCACCTTACTGATGGTCCGGCTTGGAGGCTTCTTTGGAGTCGCCTCTTGAGTGCTGATGTTATCATGCGGCCAGGTCATAGGCTTCTGCGGGAGCCTTCTTGATCATCAGGCCCCCGGCACAGCACTGCAAAATTTCCTGGATGTCCGGCAAGGTTGCCCTGAGGGGCTCCCTGGTCACCTGGATATCTCTTCTTGCCGATGCATCGATCGGGAAGTACAGGTGGCATTTGTGAGAATCTTCTTGTATAATGCTGTCTCAGGCAGAGCTCCCCTCGCCTCAGAGGGTTGTATTTGAGCTTGCCTCTCCCGTTTGGTTCGGCACCTACTGTGATGCTTAGGAAGCTTTAAGTACACACGCTAAGCTCTGTGTACTTTCTGAAATCCATATGTTGGTAAGCGTGCACATTGAACACTTTGCGCACTTTCTAAAATCTGCTTTGGTGGTTAGTGTGCTTTAAGTACTCTAGATACTTTCTAAAATCCTGTACGGTAAGGGTTACGCGCTCAGCTTCATTCCCTTTCTTTGAGTTGAATAGACCTTGGTTCCTTGGGCTCCACTCAGCCAGTGTGTCTTTATTTATACACTTCAAGCATCGCTTCCTTCAACACGCAGGGCTATTTGGGCGGTTCTCGTAGTAGTTTAGCAGCGCTCCCCTTTACCAAAAGGGTTGCCTATGAGTGCGCTACTCTCTTCCTAAATTCGGAGTTCTCCTCTCACGTGAGATTGAGTTCTCTGTTTTTTCCCCCAGAGCTCTCTCTCTCTTACTGACTGGTTTGGCTTCGGTGCCGGCGCTTTATATACGTTTCTCGCAGAGGGCGGCTTTCCTGATACCCGCAGTTCACGGCTTCTACCGTGCGGTGTGTGTAGTGAAAGAAGCGCGCTCAGCCTGATACGGATAGCGCTTCTGCTGGCGCTTCATTGTGGATGCATCACTGAGGGGATGCGGGAGTATTTCACCATTTTACCAGAGTTTGTAGACAACATCATCATTTGCATAGAGTGCGCTCGCTTCTTGTGGAATAGTGCCGGTTATGACCAATAGTAGCAGTGCTCACGCGATGATTTCTCTGTGGGGAATTCAGCTGCCAGCGGTTAGCCCCGCCACCACCATGCACATGGAAAGATCCGACGGGCCTTATCGCACTTCTGGAGCCAGAGGCTTAATCGCTTCTGAAATTTTTTTTTTTTTAAATAAAACATAAAAAACACATTCTCATCTGAATCACCAGACGCCCCGCATACTAGTTATGACAACATCGAAGGGGATGTGTGCGACATAGTTATGAGAAGATGGCACCTGTTAAAGAGAAGCTGCTATGCCATCTCCTCCATAGGGGAAGCATCTTTCTTTAAGATGTAAGTCTTTTAAGGATTCATCTCGCCTTAAACTCGAACCTCGTCGAGGGACAGTGGTTGTGAAGTTCAGGGGAGGGAAGGCATGCTCAGGCGGCCTTCAAATCCTTCGTTCCATGAAGGTCCAGGTCTGAGCCCTGGCAACCCAGGAGTCCTGGCCCTTCTCGGTCTGAGAGATCAGAAATGGGCACAGAAGGATAGTGTCATGGCTCGTGCCCCCCCCCACCTGCGGGTAGAGAAGGAATCGCGAGTCAAAAGGAGGTAGGAACTACCCGCCATTGCCTATACTGATGTTCTGGTTGGTTCTATGTAACTCACCCTTATTAGTAACCCACCTTACTGATGGTCCGGCCTGGAAGGCTCTCTTTGGAGTCAGCCTCTGAGCAGGAGCTCCAGTCTCTTGCCATGGTGAGGGAAACCATGGTGGCGTGATATATGATCCATTATATATATATATAGATATAATAGGTATATATATATATATATATATATATATATATATATATAATGTGCAAATGGTTATGTGTATAATCCTTCTGTATGAGATTTCTTTGCAGTATTTTTTCCAGGACCTGTGGGTTTCTGTCCTTTCTAAGGTGGTCCTCATGTGAGCACCACCTTGGGTGGATTCAGAACCCGTGGTGCCCGACTTGCAGTGTTAAATCACTCGTCGATACTTCACCAGCCGTGTATGATAGCCTTGGTTCTGGAGCTTCATGCTTCCTGGATCATGCGGCCAGGTCACCAGGGCTTCTGCGGGAGCCTTCTTTGATCATCAGGCCCGGCCCACAGCACTGCAAAATTTCCTGGATGTACGGCAAGGGTTGCCCTGAGGGGCTTCCTGGTCACCTGGATATCTTCTTCTTGCTGAGCGCATCGAGCGGCGAAATATAGGTGGCATTTGCGAGAATCTCTTGTATAATGCTGTCTCAGGCAGTGCTCCCCTCGCCTCAGAGGATTGTATTTGAGCTTGCCTCTCCCGTTCGGTTCGGCACCTACTGTGATGCTTAGGCCTTTAAGTACTACCATGTAAGCTCTGTGTACTTTCTGAAATCCATATGTTGGTAAGTACATTGCTTGGCTGCGCTTTCTAAAATCCGCATAAGTGTGTTAAGTGTGCACGCATGAAGACTCTACACACTTTCTAAAAATCCTGTCGCGGTGCAGGGTTCGCGCTCAGCTTCATTCCCTTTCTTTGAGTTGAGAATAGACCTTGGTTCCTTGGGCTCCACTCAGCCAGTGTGTCTTTATTTATACACTTCAAGCATCGCTTCCTTCAACACGCAGGGACCATTTGGGTGGTTCTAAGTAGTAGGTTAAGCAGCTCCCTTTACCAAAAGGGTTGCCTATGAGTGCTTACTCTCTTCCTAAATTCGGAGTTCTCTCTCTCACGTGAGATTGAGTTCCTCTGTTTTTTCCCAAGGAGCTCTCTAGCATTATTACCATAGATCGAGTTGATGGACTCTCAAAACATATTGTTTTGGGATGCATCATTCCATCTATGAGTTGCTCTATCAGTGTGCCACGAGAGCCCCCCCTTAGAACAGTATTTAAAATCCATGTTATGGTAAGTGTGCACGTGGAGTCTTTGTGAACTTTCTGAAATCCACACTGTGGCAAGTTTTAGCACGCTAGTGCTCCTGCGATTCTTTCTAAAAATCCTGTATGGTGGAAGGCTTTGGCGGTTTGCTTCGTGCCCTTTCTTGAGTTGGTAAAAGCCCAATCTTGGGCACCACTCCACCTATGTATCCTCGGATACCTATCTAAACAGGGTGTTGCTACTACGGTTCTGTTGAGACAGTTCCTTCAGCAAGCTTATGCAATAGCAACCGGTAGCCCCTGTGTGACAGGCAAGACTTAGTATAAAATGCTAGGCTTCTTAGCCATGTCCCTTTAAAGGAATCTTTCTTGATTCCAAGCCTTGAGCTCTTCCCCCCCCCCCCCCAGGCCGAGTGCCACTAACAGGTAAGTTGGTAGTAGGCCTAGGCTTTGGAGATAAGCGGATAGATAATGTCATGGACAGCCGTCAATGTCCCAGGGGGCAACTCCATGGAAATGGTGATTGGTATTAGTGATCGCCATGTCTGGCCTGCACTCCCCTCAGCATGGGGCGTGGGTTATACGTCCCATAGCGACCCCTAGAGGCCGCGTGCGAAAGTTCCCTTGAAGGGAACGTCTCAGGTTACTTAGTAACCCATGGTTCCCTGAGTAGGGAACGAGACACTGTGTCCTCTAGGGTTTTCTTGCATGCTTCGACGCAAGCGTCAGATGACGCAGTGAATGAATGTTCTCCCGGTGCCTATTTATAATATAGTCGCACTGGTAGTAGACGTCATAGGCTGTCGCCCGACAAAATGTGTTGGTGTTTTTTTCCTGTATGCTTCAGACAGTGGTCAAGACGAGGCCGTTCCCCATAGAGACCCCTAGAAGATGCAGTGTCTCGTTCCCGCTACTCAGGGAACCATGGTTTACATAGTAAACTTGAGGACATTTTCATTTGATTCTTTTACTGCAGTTTTCTGGGTTGTTCGTTTGTTTCATTCATTTCCTTCATTCCACCTACACTTTTTGGAGTTCTTATGTTTCCTTTTTTTTCCCCTTGTCCATTCCAGCTGTTTTTAACACAACAACATTTTGGTTCTTATGATTTATTTTGTTTGTGTGTGCTGCTTATTGTTTATCTCTAACACATTTTTTGGGGTTGTCCCTTTCTTTTAGAGGGTCGGGTTATGTGTGCTGCATTCCTTTATGCTTTTCATTCATTTGTTCTTTTTTCACATCTTTTGTATATTTTCTGATTACACTAACTCCTTACAATTTCAATACTTTTGTTGTCTTGACCTCCCTGGTTCGTCATCTTTTTAGAAACAAGTTTATGTGATAAATGCTTTAATTTTATTATGAAGGAAGAGCAGCCAACAATTGTCCAGCATGCTCGGACCTCTCCCCTCCAACAGTGTTTTAAAGCAACCGAGGATTCCAACCTCCAGTTGGTTAAAAGAATGTCAAGGGTTGTGAACTGGACACTGGAATACTAGACAAAGGAAAATCAAATATAACAGTATTTCCTTTGTTTAATGTGTTTTGGTGGGGATATTCCCACAATTCCATTTATGTTATTTCATAAGTTTCGATGACTTTAAAGTACGTTTGATTTTTTTTTTTTTACAGATGTGGATATAGTAAACGACTGTATGTCTGTGAGTATGTGTGTGTTACATGCAGGAGGGGATTTTCATAGGCACAAGACCACCTGACAGGTCCGTGTGTAGCTCCTCTTGTGGGCCAAATGTCTAACATCCTGCTACATCGCCTTCGGCTCAAATCATTTTTCCACATTTACCTGGACAGTGATAGATTTTGTGTTCTTGGCAAACATTTTCTTACTAGCAGCTTACAAGACAAAAGGGACATAGAAAAGCTACGTCCCTCCAGTGTTTTAAGCTGTGTGGTGTGTTGTTGTAGAAGGGCTTGTGCGTGATTTGCAGCAGATTGAGGACCTCCAGCGCAAAAGTCAATTTGCCGAAGAGGAGATTCAGCCTCCAAATTTCTTACATTACTTCGTTTGACATTCTCGACCCAATCTGTCATTGGCCTAATGGAAAAAATGACCATATATTCTAAAGAGAACAAACTTACATAAATACATGAGAAGTGTTTGCTGGTGTTACCTCTTGATGGTCTGACTGGAGGAAAGGTAATGGCTGGTTTTAAATTTTTTCTCTATCCATGAAGTCATGGAAACTGTGTAATAGAGGCATTTGTGGAAGTCAACAGATCATGCTTTGTTCCATGCAATGGATGCATTAGGAGAAAATTCAGCTCCGGTGAACTTCCTTGAAAGGGCCTTGTTAAAGTTTTTAAAGAAGATCCTGTAAAACTCTTTTGTCTGCTGAAACAACACCAAATGTTTAATAAATCTTTTTAAAAATTTTAGCCTCTGAATAGGTTGCACAGCGGGGGGGGGAATCAAATTCAACTTGTTTTTTTCATTATGTACACATAATAAAGAAATAATATTGTGTATAATACAATTGAATTTTAAGTTATGACTCCGATTTTGTTATATTATGCTTTTGTGTTTAAGTTGCAGTGGGACACTATATATTATTCGTAATAGGATGTCCTATAGCAGAGATTGAGCATGATTGTTCTTTTAGTGATAAAGATTTACAGGGACCACACACAACATATTGCTGACAGGAAATGAAAAGCTTAAGTGTGGTTTTCTAAATGATCCTTCTTTTTTTCTGTCTTTGTCACGCTCAATATAATGTGTGCATACATGCAAGCATATACAGTGTGCTGTGCTCAGGTCAGCTTAACTGCCACGGGAAAGGAAGTACAGTCATGGTGTCGCTACGTTGGCATCAATTATTCGCGCTACACACGTCGTCTCAGAAACACTGTGTTTTTCCAGGCCGCCAGAATACCACACACACACAACCACACACACACACACACACACACACACACACACAACACACACGCACACCACACACACACCACACACACACACACACCCAGTACACTTACCTCAGCAGGTTCATTGCCTTTCTGAGCCCTGAACTCCCATTATATCGTTCCTACATGGTGGGTCATCCAAAGTTCAACGGCTAAATGAGTTTACCTCATGGAATTTTCATGGAGGGTTTTTTTTTTTTTTTTTTTTGCTACTGAAGGCCTTTCCTGTAAAGTCTAATAATAAGCAAGCAATTAATTTAGTTGTGAAAAGAGTGCATATAGATTTGTTTCAAAGAGGTACAGACTACTGTGACAAGGCTAATCACGAAAGTATTAGTAAACACTAATGAAATTCACAAAAGAGATTCAGGAAAAAGAAAAAAACCAAACCTACATTTCAAAATCACTGAAGGCTTTCAATAACACATGGGCTGTATTCTGGACAGGGACTCTCTTTGGTGGTGTTGCTCTGCCCTCTTGAGCTCCATATAGAGGGATGCAAGTTTTTTAAGCTTAGCTTTTTAGCTTTTTGTATTGTTTTTTTTTTTTATTATAAAAATATAAAATATTTTTCAGCATAGTTACATTTAATATATCTGTAATTCTGGAATAGTTTATGAAAGGACAATTTAATATTAATAATTGTTTGATTAATTGAATTAAAATATGCACTAAATTACATAATTTAATTGAACACAAATGTATATTGTTGAAAAACACTAATGTGACTTAAATCTGCATTGACAAGGCTGTTGGTAGATTTTGGAATGATTATTTCTTGTAATTGGTTTAATAATTAATTAATAATCTCAAAACTGGCAAATAGTTAACTAAAAGTGACAAAATTTTCAGACATATGCAGGAAGTGTTTTACCACAAACGTCTGAGAAAATAAACAAGCACGAAAGCCATATACAAACCTGAACAAATGTGAGAAAAAAAATAAAGTATAGTTAAAGTAGAAATGGTCAAGCCGGAATCCAGTTTATTAACCAACTATAATTTTAAACTGTTTTAATTTTTTTATTTTTTTTAATAAATACAGTTTTAAGATTTTTATTTATTTTTTGGTCCATACAATTGAAATCAGTGCGGTAATTGTTTGTTTTTTTTGAACACCATACCTTTCATTGTATAAACAAGCGTTGAAACATCTAAACTTTAAAATGCATTCTTTTGTTCTTCTCTGCAGAAGAAATGAAGTCATACATGGGTAACCCTGAAGCATAAAATAATTACAATCTAATTCAAACTACTGATAAAAAAACACCTTCAAAAATCAATACAGAATTTTTTTTTTTTTACCATGTTAACAATACATCAAATCCCTATTTGTATGACTTTTCAAATAGTGTGTCCTCTTTGCCATAAGTTGGCCAGCAGAGTGTGCCATGACTTGTGTAATGTTTTTGCAGTACCACTAGCCTGTTACAGGGCCAACATCAATCATGCACACAACAGATTTCCTTGCATGTACTTAATATTTATTTGCACTTTTTGTCTCAGAACCGTATACATCTCCCTGCAAGCCTTTAGCCATATGCTCTGTAATGAAGCTTATGCCTTTTTTTAGAGCCAGAATTAATCGATTCATCTGGTAGTGCCTCTTTAGGTCCTCTATTTGTTCTGATATCTCTGTAATACCAGACCGTAATATGAATTATTCCATGTTAGCAGGGCAAAATCAAAGCAGTAAATCACAGGTCATTACTGTCAGAGACTGCCCCGAAACTCAACAGCCCTCTCTATCAGGTTAAAAGAGATGTTTATCGTCAAACAGTCATTACAGACAGTTCGTTTTCCCCTCGGTTTTCATTCATCTCTATTGAGACTCCAAAATTCCCCATCCCCTGATGCAGTACACCGTTTGAAAGCACAGACATCTGTGGTGATGTCTGAAACCATAGTGGACCCGTGACTTGGTAGAAGATGCTGTCCTGTCCACAGCTTTCTGGTGCACTAAGTGCTTGCTTCATTTACTACTTCAAGTGGACTATATTAGTAATGAAGGGAATAGTGAATGAGGGTATAGGGGTTTATTGTGTATATAACCTCGGTGCCAGAATGCTGTCTGGTTAAACATCAGAAAGGTGCAAAGTCATAGTCGACGCTAATGAACATAATCAAGACACTGTCTGTTGTTTTCAGTCAACTGGCTGCTTTTGTCAACATTATAGAATGAACAGTTTTCTGTTCTGAACACAATGTTATAGTTTCTTACTCAGTCTCTATCAGTGGACTGCATTTTATTTAATGTCCTTCAAGCCCTGTGTGATGACTTTTCTTTCCTGTCCCTGCTTAAAAAAACAACTGAAACCAGCCCTAAGCTTTGTCAACAATCAACCTCAGCACATGCTAGAAACATGTTTAGAACATGATAACAAAGAACATGCTAAAACAAGCTAAAACATCATAGCAACATGTTAAAAACATGTTAGCATTATGTGAACAACTACAAACAAGCTACAAGGTTTAAGAAATGTGCTAAACCATGTTTGAAAATGCTAGCAACTTCTAGAAGCAGACTATAGCGTGTTAGCGTCATGTTAAAGCTTTTTTAGTTTCATGTGTTAGCAATGTACTAAGCCGGTTAGGTTCATGTTATATGTTAACAATGTATAATAAAATGTTACCATGCTAGCAGGCTAAACTATGCTAGCAACATACTATATTAAAACAGGCTAGAAATGTTTAAAACATGCTAGCAGTGTGTTAAAGCATTGTGCCTTAAAACATGCTACCAGCTTTAAAACAGCTATCCATCTCTAAGTGTTTCTATCATTCAATGTTTTAAAACTACTTTCAATTTTGTGGCTAGGCTTTCTCAAGTCAACAATCAAAATTTGTCTTCTTTTAAAATAGTGGAGTTTTTAATGTTTTACACAGCTTGTATTGCAAGCGCCTCACTGTAACCCATTTTGCAAGAAAATGAGAGAAAAGTGGGCTTTACATTTAATTTTTGTGATATAATTGTACCGAACATTTAATATCACAGCAGTTTAATCTCAAATTTAGAGATTAGCCACGTAAACACTCTTAGTGTAGGCCTACTGCATGAGTATTCAAATTGGGACACGGCCTTAGAAACTTAGAAGCTGTGTAGGCTCCTATTTATGATGAGCAAGTTGTTTGCGCCTTTGAATCATGGGTTCGACCCCAGCAGCATCTAATTGAGTGGCCTTCAGATTTCTATTTTCGCTTGCTGTGTGGACACCTCCTGCTTACACAGCTCCAAAACGCACATTTATCCTGCTTTTGGCAACAAGTTATAAGTTTTTAATTCCATCTTGTGGAAAACAGACACAAAAAATGGTGTAGAAGGACCGTTGTTCTCCCAAAAGAAGTCTGTGAATGCCAGCGCAGATGCATTTATCATCGCTTTGAGGGCATTAATGTGAAAGTTATGAGATGATCTCCTAGCACCCACCGAAGAGTGTTGACTTTCAACTTGAGAATAAAGTAAAAGCAATCAAAAGCTGCTCTGCACATGGAGACACCCACAGACCAGTGTGAGGCAGACAAGACGAGCAGAGATGTGTTTTTACACCACTGAAGATTGATCACACTAATTTACAGCAGCTTTGCCCCGTCTGAATTCTGCTTTCTATTGTTTCATAAAGCCATGAGTTAACAATAACCTGTGCTTTAAAAAATTATAATAAAAAAAACAAGCAGGCAATTCAGAGGCTTTGCTAGCTTCGTACTAGTGGGGCTGTTGCGGAGTTAATTTGTGTGAAAAGAGTTTTGGTCATTGTGTCACTTACTGTTCGTGGCTTATGCAATGTACTTCTTTTTAAGGTCCTCTAAAATTCAGTTAGCTCTGTTCTAAAACCATGGTGAGCTTCCTTACTGTACAAAAACAACACAAACAGTGCTCCTCATGTGAAACACACGTTCTAACAAAAAAGTAAGAGGGACTTTTTCAAAACCCTATCAGACTATTTTAAATGTACACTTGTGTTTGACCAATCCCTTACACTTTAACCCACCCTTAAACCTAACCATACCACCAAACCTGTCCCTAACTTTACCCATATCCCATCTCATCAGCAGCTAAAGTGTTTTGCGATACAATATAAGCACAATACATATTATCTGGGATTACCTTCACCTCAAAGGATTGATGTAATGCAGCCTTACAGTTTGCACAAACAAGATATCTCAAGGATGCGAAAATATGCAGCCAGCCTTTTGGAACAGCCATTTGATGCCTTAAAATACAGTCTAACTAGGTAGCTCACTAGGTTTTAGAACAGCTAATGCGACCCATGGGCCCATGGGCCATTTTAAACCTGTCTAAATGACATCACTCTCTGTGCTTCCCCCCACCCAAGCCTCCCTCCATTAAAACACCATCACTCGTACTGATGAGGATCACTAACTCAAAAGGAACATGGAGATCAGGGCCAGGCATTAGCAGAAGCGTCTCCTCTCAGGCCATTAGAGTCTCCAGGCGCACATAAATAATCCAGCAGTGTTAAACTGCTCTGGCTGGAGAAATGGCAGTGGAAACGCCCCTCTAATTCCATTGTTGCTGTTGTTCAAGCCCTAGTCCTGCATAACCACATTCACAGAGATCAAGAACTCCCTGGACAGGAAGAAACCAACTGCCGTTTGGGTTGTTTTTTAAGTGTCATTTAAATCAGACTGACACTAATGAGCGCCCAACCTCAGTCCTTGGGCCTAATCCTAAAATGCTGATTGGTTGATGGGAATGGATGGTTCAGGGGACCAATAAGGATGCAGGTCCAGGAACATATGTTGTTTTGTTTGAAGGGATAGTTCACCCAGGAAATTGAAATTCTGTCATTAATTGCTCCACCCTTATGGCATTCCAAAACCGGCAACAACTTTGTTCATCCCTTGGAACACCCAATTAAGTATTTTTGATGAAATCCAAGAGGTTTCTAACCCTGCAGAGGACAGCAACGCACTTACAGTGTGAACGTGATGAACAAAGCTTTTTACAGGTTGGAAGTGGAACTAAATGAAGGGTTAAGTAATGCCCATAGACTCCTTAACTTTTTTTTTGGGGGGGGGGGGGGGTATCTATAGCATTTTTAAGTAATAGTTTATGTTATTATTTGCTCACCATTGTGTCTTTTTGTATATGTGTGAATTTTTTCGGTTATTTTTTGGCAATTTGGTTTGCGTTTATTATTTTTAAGATCTGAATTAGATTTGATTCCAGTCTCAATTTTTTTAAGTGACGCGCTGTGGATTCATTTTGGCAATATTTTTCAGGGTACAAGTCAATTTCCTAAGGGGGAAAAAAAATTCGGAACATTCTGTAAAACTATAAACAATATGAAAAACACCCAGCATTGACTAAAAGACCTACCTTAGATTCAGGCAGGAGTCGATGACCATTTGTTTAAACTGGACGTTTCAAAATTGGGTAATCAATATTTTTCAACCCAGGCCTTCAAGAAATCTCGGGACATTTTTTCAAATCTCATTTAAAGAAAAAAAAAAAAAGAATTGTATCAGACATGAAGTTTATTAATTATTTCAGTTCTTGCATTTTGTTTGAATGATTGAATCAAAACCATGTTTTGATTCTGTGAACTTGCCCTTGAGCTATGTGATACACAGTGTTTTGCCCATTCATTTCTCATAATATTTTTAAATGATTATAGATCTAAAAATTACGTTTAAGTTGAATAAACTTTTTGCGTTGAAGTAGCTTTAATTACGCTGTAGGCATGCTGTTCAAATGAGTCCTGTATAAATAGTTCAGGCAGGGATTTTATGAGATTCCTGACCGTGTGCAAAACTTTCTCTTCTGTGAGCATGTTTGAATTGTTTTTATGGTGGGTCCCACCCACACAGCATTAAGTATTATAAGAACACATATACAACACAGCACAAGCCCCCCAAGGCTTGTTCTAGCATCGTGACTTCAGGTTGCTGCAGTAACCAGTTTCAAAACTTGATAAATGAATAAACCCAACTTTGCTTAGATAATATTATAAAGGCACAATTAAAAAGTAATCCAGTTATCACAACCTCACCAACCAGACTCCTTCTCCAGAGTGTAATGAGATCAAATTCTGCTCTTTTGAGAGTGCTCTTTAAAGAGTTTAGCCTTAAAATAACCCCATCTGGCAAATCATTTTCTCACCCTCATGTCTAAATAAATAAATAATAATAATAACAAAAATCATGCAACATCCCATGCCTTTTGAAACATGTATGACTGGTTGTCATTTATTGCGTGGAGCACAAAAAGGACATTTATTTATAAACAAGAATTGTGCAAGATGTTTCTTTCCTATTTAGGCCTAAAAAAACTCAGATTTTCTTATCCATTACACCAATGAGTATCTTATGGCTTGGAATATACTGTGCATACTTTTTTAGGATGCTTTTATGGTGCTCTTTTGTTCTTATTGGAGCTTGACATCCCCTCTGACACTCCATCCACTTTCAAGTCAAGTCACCTGGTAGTTCATATACCGCTTCGTTATAATGGAAGAAGACGGAGCAAAAAAAGAGGTCATTTTCAGCTACAAAGTCAGGTTCATTGATGATTCAGTGACGAATCATCATACACACTTTCAGCTCTCTTCCAGTAGCTGTCTGTGCAAACTTTCACTGTATGGAAGCAAGAAGCAGCGTAACGTTTTTGCTAAACTACTTCTTTTATATTCCATGGAAGAAAAAAAAAGTCATATGAGGATATGAACCACCATGAAGATGACCGTAAATGCTGTCAGAACTAAAGAGACAGAGGCTAGCCTATAATCCAGGATGTGCAATCATAGGCTTGCCTTGCATTTCACATTGACAAATCCAAAGCTACCTCGGCAACTTACTCTGATTATGGAAGAGTGTTGTTCTGATTGGCGGGTTTATTGATTTACATCAGCACAGATTGTACTGAGAAATTTTTGCTCCTTAGTCCTTCAGTTGAGTCGGTCTTGTAATTATCAGTATTAAGCATATATAAGTCGTTAAATTTAAAGTATACTTGGAAAAATCAAACCAAGTTGTGATATTTATTTTAAAAATGGCTAGTTCTTTTTAAATGAAACATCTCACAATAAGCATAAGTATTGTAAGTGTACTAATAATAGACATTTTTTTTGGACATAAACACTACTATTTATTAAGTTAAGATGCATTAAATTGACTCATTTACTTGACCAACACCTTTAAAGACCACAAAGTCTAGTCTTTTAATATTTCGACTCATTGAAGACTCCTGGAAAAAGGTTTTCACATAATATTATGCAGCACAACTCTTTTCAACGTCAGTATTAATAAGAAATGTTTCTTGAGCATATTAAAATGATTTCTGGAGGATCATGTGACTCTGAAGACTGGAATAATGATGAAAATTCAGCTTTTCCACCAAAGGAATAAACTACATTTTACAATACATTACAATATTCAGTATTTTAAATTGTAATAATATTTCACAATATTTTTGTTTTACCATATTTTTGATCAAATAAAATGCATCCTTTGTGAGTATAAAGGGACTTCTTGCAAATAACCTCAATCTTAACGGGACCCCAAAACTACTAGGGGAAATTTTTTTTTGTAACATACTTTTCACAACAGGCCGTCACACTTTTAAATCTTTCAGCAAGTGTTTAACTAGCAAATGATATTGCTTGTGCAACCGCATCCTCAAACTATCAGAGATAGTGCTTGACAGCTTGCACACCAGGTCCAAATCCAAATAAAGCAGCCGGATTAGCCCACAAGGCACTCTGTTGAAGTACCTTTCTGTGTTATCAGAAGTTGAGTTTTCTAGGTGGGGAAAAAGGAATGCAAGAAAAAGCGTAATGCACCCTAAAATATAAAAAGTTTAAAAAGATTGTTTATCCATAAATCAAGCGGTATGTACTGAGTAACACAGCGATGTATCCGCAGGTTTTGAAAAATAACCAGGGGTACCACCTCCGTTACAACAGTGTGGAAGGCAAAGGCATCTTTCTCTTGTTGACCCTCTCTCCAGCATTGTGACAGACTGCTCTCTGTGTCTGCATTCTAATGTGTTATGTATTTTGGCAGGGACTTGAAGGGTGACAGCATACTTTTGGGTACTTGTGCAACCTCTTGTTACTCTGGAACTTTGCTCCATGCGTGCTGTGAAATCTCTATGTAGAGCCGATTTTGCCCAGACACAATGAGCAGAAAAAGAGGATTGAGGATGATCATCGCCAGAGGAAGATTTGGCGTGTGTGTATGTGTGAGAACACTTAACCGGAATTTAGTTTTTTCATGTGGGAAAATTTGGGTTTTTCTGCCTGGATGTAAGTACCTGTTTGCATAAATTCAGCTGCAATACCAAAGTAGAAGTTCCACAGGTAAAGCAAGACATGACTGGTTGAAAGGTGCAGGGTTAATTTTAGTGACATCATCAGGACGGGATGGTCAGACTCCGATTATTTTGTTTATTAGTTAGTTTTCTGATTAATATAATTTTGTTTATATCTGAAACACTATAATAGGCATTATAAAAAAACAAAACAAAACAAAAACGAACGATGATAGTAAAAAGTACCTCAGCACACTCTTAAAAACAGTGAAACACCAGGAAACATTGTCAATTGATGTCACTATATTTCAAAATATTAACAATTTTATCCCAGTTTATACTAAAAAAACTGGTTTGCCAGTAGTTTTCATTATTTGGGCAGTTTATGCAATGTCATAATCTACATGCAATGTTATCCATTCACTCATTCTTTCTCCATATGTGAATGTGACTTTCACAAATATTAAATACGCTGGCACTGAACAAAATTAAATCGGATTTTCATCAGATCTAAAACAAAAGTGCCGACCAGGTCAGTGTTTGATTGAATTTGAAAACACAACAAATTTGGAATTGGGGTTCTAAAATTTTGAGAACACTATAAATTCTGTGTGTGAGGACAGAAATGTTGGTCTGGTTACTCTTCTGAGGAGCCCTGCTGTTCAGCTCTGATTAGTGTGATGTATATGCATTAATGTGCAGAAGCCTTCATTAGCATGGCAGATGCTACAAAAACAGCTCATTATCAGGAAACCTGGGGAATTATGAGAAGACGCAAGAAACTGGAATTTCCTGTAAAAGGTCAGGAAATAAGAAAGATCTTAATTCATAGAGCAAATGTGTTTTTGTTATTCTGCCTCTTTAAAAACTACCTGTGTGACTTATTGAGCACTGGAAATACTATAGCTAAACTGTTTAAGTGATCATCAATATAACATCAATAATGATTAAAAAGGGTCCATGTTTTTTTCAGCATAGAAAAAGTCCCCTATTCTAAAGGACTGGTACAAATGGAAAAATCCACCCAGGTAACGCTCTACAAAAGTGAATTTAAAAATCTTTATCAATAATGCCATATGACTGGAAACGGCATGGACATTTAATGGTTCAAAAGGGAATCCTGGCTATTGCGTCTGAGTAAATGGCAGACCATAAACAACTGTTTTGCTCTTACTAATCAGAATCACTTAATAATCTTAAAATAAATGCAATCTGACACATGCACCGAGACAACATACAAAAAACTAATATTAGATATGGTTGGGTGACAGTAATGGAATTTAGCTGAGTACACTGGCTAGTTTTTGTTTGTCTAGTATTATTAGTATTATTATTATTATAATTATTATTATTATTATTTATTTCATTTTATTTTAAATAATTTTGACCAGATAGCATGCACTAAATTATGTCAGTGTATCTGTACAAATACAGAATTCATGAATGTCTAAAGTTGCAAGAGATGCTGTTTGCATAATCAGAGCCATAGTAGAAAATAAACAACATTCACTAAACCTTTGATATCAAAATTCATACATAAATACACATATATTTACAGAGTTTGTTGGTTTGCAATGGGATGTACTGCTGTATGCCTGTCACATTATAGCACTCATGATGTGGAAATGTAAAACACTACCCCCCCTCTGTAATATCCTGCCCTACATTTGATTGTTGTGCTGACACTGCTCCCTGGCAGCATTACCTGTTAGATATGAGATCTTTTTATTTGCACAAGTCAAAATGCATCACCTGTCACAGTCCAGCAGCAGTCAGTTTTTATGTTGGGCTCATCTGTAATGTAAAAACATGAAAAAAAAATTCCCGTGCCACCTACATCTACATACTTGTTTCCACAATGTCTCTCTGTACCAGTATTAAATTCTAGATTAATACTACAAAAAACTTGGTAACACTTCTTTTAGAGACCAATTCTCCACTCTTGCTTATAGCATGCCTATTTAAAACATATTGCATGTTTATTAGTACTTATAAAGCCACATATTCTGCATGATTCTGCATGATTTTTTGAGGCAAAAGTCGTGTAGTAAATGGTTTGTTAATAGCAAGAACCTGGACCTTAAAATAAAGTGTGACCAAAAAAATGGTTTGTATTTTCGGGTAACACTTTATTTAAGGGCAAGGGCAGAAAAATTCCCACTATTAACTTGGTGCATATTAGCTTGCATATTACTAGCATATGGGCTGTTTATTAGTTACTTTTTAAAGCAATATTAATGCTTATTCATGAATGACCATATTTTAAGTCCCTTATCCCTAACCAATAACCTAAACTTAATAAACTATTAATAAGCACCAAAAAGAGTAGATTAATGAGGCAAAGTCATAGTTAAATAGTGAGATCTGGTCCCCCCAAACTAAAGTGGGACTTATTTGGATGTCATGGCTGAGATATAAGCTGCTAATTGGCTGATATTAAAATTATAAACTGTTTAAAATATACTACTATATAATATTAACAAGGGTCATCTGACATTGCTAAAAAATAACATTATTTTGTGTATTTGGTGTAAGCAATGGTTTGTGAGTTAAGGTTAAAAAAAACCATTATTTGCCACATACTGTTCACATAATTCTCCTCTATGCCTATGCCGCCGTCTGACAATGCTTAGATTTTTACAAAGCTCATTCATTCTGAAAAAGCCCTGAGATATACGCTGATTGGCCAGCTATCCAGTGCATTGTGATTGGCCGAAATTCCTCCAACGTGTGTGAGGATGGATAATGTTACTGCCCCCTCACCATACTGTTGATGCTGGTGTGACGAGACAAAACCAATAAAACTTTCGCTTTCACTACTGGACAACACACACAGCTTCTCCACTGACATAGTGGTGGGCAGCAGTAACAATTACTACAACAAGAATCAAAGTTATGCCTTCTTTCTTTGGGTGAACATTTGGGCGGCATTATGCATTAATCTTCCCACACAGTGATGTAGACGTGGGGGTTTTTAAACGAGGTGTTTTTAGGAGGGCCGTGGAAAGTCTTAACTGTTATAAAGAATATTTCTTTGGGTTTAAGACTTTAGTCTTTGCAACTTTAGGGATCTTATCTATTCGCGAGAACAGCTTGTAAACACTCAAAAGAGAAAGGAAAACTTGGAAATGGCATCATATGACCCCTTTAAAATGATATATGTATTTTGTCTAAAATAAATTGTGTAAAATCGTACTAAAAACCAAGATCTTTTCCCCCCCTCATTTTCAGTGCTACGATGTAATGAAATTAGGCATCGTAAAATAATGTAGTAATTTTAAGATTTTCTAAAGACAACATTTAATAAATGTTGTTATTGGTAGATTGATGGCAAGTTATATAAATGTAAAAATAGAGGTAATTAGCATACAATTATATTGTTAATATATTAAATAATGTGCAATATCAAAGTTTTTTCAGTATCATTCAAGATACTGTAATAATAATAATAATAATAATAATAATAATAATAATAATAATAATAATAATAATAATAATGATGATGATACAAACTTGATTTGCACAGGTAAACACCCCTCTTTTTAGACTGTGCAACCTTTATTTTAATTAGTCTAGATAACTAACAACTTTAGTCTTATTATTATGTGTCTCAATAGGCCCCACCTTTGAAGCGTTATGTTCCTGAATATCCTACTTAAGATAAGTCTGACTCAATAACAGCCTACTGTATGCAGAGTATTAACCCTGCTCTAAAATGTCAGATGAATCAATAAATCCTGCTGTACTGTTATAGATGATTGTGATAACGAGAATGTGTGATTGTAGATTTTCTAGCTTCTACAATCAATATGTGTGTAATATATACATGTGTGGGACTGGGAAGTTGTGTCTCTGTAGGCTGTACTGGTGACTCTAATAAGGACAGTTTACCTGCCTGGGAACAAGCTCATAACGAAAGGCTAACATGTTTCCTTTTAATTAGACATCAGCTTTGCTCCATAGCACAGCAGCACACGACACCGCACACGCTATTGAATAACGCCTCTAATTGTGGTGTAAGTGTGTTTCAAGCACAGATGCTTGTTAGTCCTTATGGAATCAGACCGGAAGAGTGGCCCCCTAGAAACAGGAAATTGATTTGCTTTGCCCATTTGAATTGTTGTGAGAGTCGTGTGACGTGTTTTGCCTCACATCTTGTTAGGTCCACGCTAATTTCGAAGGGGGAGTGGGATGTTAGTCGGTTTTTTGTGGTTGAAAACATGACTGAATGAACTAATGCAGCTGAGATTCATCGTACTGCAGGGACATATGTGTGTACTGTTACTTTGTTTAGTATGAATTCAGGTCATTATGGGACGAGGTCAGCTGCCTCCCCTAATTATTATCGTCACCCCGTCCCCACCCAATTGTAATCGCCGCCCTCACCAGGCTCCCGACAGGAGTGGGGTGTGTGAGAGAGGGGGGGGCGCTGAACCCAAATATCCAGGGATGGCGGACGTGTGATGAGGCACACCTGAAGACACACAATGGCGGGCCTCATCACCACGCCGCTGTTTAAATGCCGAGTGGTGCCTCTCCTCGGGAGACTGGTCTCTTCCCCAGCATGCATGTGGTGTCCTCGTGGGTCCAGGAGGGGTGCGTGGAGGGGACTTCCGCGACGCCAGAGACGTGAAGCTGCCGGACCCGTGGTCCGGCGAAACAAGACCGGCACACGTTACACGGGCTGTTTAATCCTTTCAAGCACAGAAGGCAATGAAGGAGGGATGCCGCCGAGCTGGCAAGTGAAAAGAAGCCAGGCCACCACCCTCGTGCCCGGACTGGAGAGGGGAGCGCGTTGCGGCCTGCCGGGACTCCATCCCTTACCTGGACCCTTACTTCCTGAACACTGCCCACCTAACACGAAGATAATATTAATATATTAAGATTAACAAAATCTCATTAGGGGGTATGGAAAGACATGACATAAATTTGTCTGTTATTGTTGAACCTTTTTTTAATAAGGAAAAAAATAATTTTGTTATTGAAGATTAAAAAAATTTACTGAATCAAGATACAAAAAATTCTATAGTTGTTATTGCACATACTCTTTTATTAATTTATAGATTGTTTGCAAATACCAGCTCACTGTATAAAATACTATAAAGAGCAAATTTTATGGAAGTGAATATTTGGGCGCACACATACACACACACACACATGCATACTGTATATATGCATTGGATAAGGGATAGGAGAAAGTATTTTCTCATAACCAGATGAAAGAAAAATTGTAAGCAGTTCCACATTTACGGTCATGACTCATCAGATCTTTTATATATTATTTATTTATTTTTAATTTAGAGATGCTGAATGATGTCCAGGCATAGTACATTGGAAAAAACTCCAGGACACGTCTTGGCTGGTGATGTCATTAGTGACATCATTGGAACAAAACAAAACAAAAGAGATTTAATTGGCCGTTTATTAACCAATCAGCTTTTAGTCCCAGTCTTCCCTATACCTCTTATTAACACGTTTTGCATGTCCACATTTTTCCAAGTGCTTATATAAAAATATGTTTAGACAATGTTAGATGTGTTTAGAAGTATTTTTTCTTTGGCTGGACTGTAATTGTTTATTCCAGCACGTAGTGAAGGAGGCGCATCTGTGCTCGCAGAGGCTGCTGCTGTTTTTATAGCAGGGAGAGTGACAAGGCTTGGCATGTTTTGCAGCCACAATCCGAGCCTCCTGGCCTGGCACCCAACCCATGGGAGAGCCCACGCTCACTCTGTGTGTGTGTGTGTGTGTGTGTGTGTGTGTGTCCGTCCTCTCAGGTTGCTCAGAAGCCCCATCTGGTGCATCTCTCTATGCCTCTGTACCCTGGAGGATGTTTGCAAAAGCAGAGATCAGTCCCACCTCCTCTTCCCCTTCAGGGAGGAAAAGAAATTAGAGAGATGATCAAAATCTTTTCATATCTTCGTCATATTGTCTCATAAGACTATTCCTGCCGACCATTAGTGGAAAACAATGTTACGATTGAGTCAGTGGTTCGGGACTATATAATACATTAAAGCACATTTCCCAAGGGTTTAAAAACCTTTATACTAGGAGATCGTATTATGCCAGAAATCATAAAAATAGCACCATAATTCTTTGTTCGAGTCATCCACTGAAATGGATAAACTCATTTAAAGATGATTGCTTGTCTGTAGACAAGGACAAAAAACATTAGTATGGAAAAATGACATTCAGATGCCCTTTTGGATATGAATTTCGGCAATATTTTCTTCTAGTGTTCACTTAAACAAGAGCAAAGATCCCATAGAGTTTGATTTAAAGGAGAAAATGCATGTCTAGTCTTGGGAAAAATAACCACATAACAACAGGCTACTAAAAACCATTTAAAAAACCCTAGCAAGCACAAATTGTAATTGTTTTGTCAACTACAGCTATTGCATTGTTATCCCACCAGATTGGTTTATCTATAAAGCAGTCAATGTGGACATACAATTTAAGGGAGTGTTCTGACTGCATGACACACACATGTCGGAAAAGGCAACTATGAAAAAAGTCTCTGATTGAAATAAAGTACGCTAAATCGGACTCCTGCTAAAGCCAAGGCTTTGCAGATTTGATTATCTCCCTCAACAATGGCTACATGTATGTTCAAAAAGCCAAGCAATGGAGCCAGACTAAATGAGACCCTCCCATGTGCCCATCTCTGTAGAAACATTGAATTTAAAAAGGCTCCTTTATTGAACTGAAAAGGAAGCTATCCTGGTCAATACTGACGTCATTCTAAATGACTGCATTGACATTTTTTTCCTAAAGGAGTGGATTGGCCACTAAAGACGGGGAAAAAATTATATTGATCCTAAACACTTGTTTTTTAAAAGCAGGTTTGGGACTGGAGACCTGAAAATCTGTGCACAATGAGACTGGATTTATTTTATTTGGAACAAACCTTATATAATTGCAAGACAGTGTTGCCCATACATGTTCTGTACTTAAACTTAAGCTTTTTTCACATATTACATATTTTGTAGTGGTTTATGGGTCAGGAGTAAAGATTTTTGGTACACTTTATTCTTAAGGTGTAGTCCGTTCCTTCCTAAGATGACTTCACAATTGACTTTTTTCATATTATTTTAAATGTGTGTTGGGAAGAGTTCTCATTTTACATATTCCACTGTTCTAATATTCTATTCATCTCAAATCAGTGTCAATGAACAAGAAACTTCCTGAGACAACTTGCCCCATATATTTTGATAAAATAGGGCTAGTGTGTTAAAATGACTTCATGTATTAATTGATGAATGCGTGTCTTTTCAGGCTTCATTTGCATTTTTTCAGTCGCAAATCAGTGTCAATAAAAACATTTCCTGTTACAAATCACATGGTTTGATGACATGCGGTCAAAAAATGTGGCTTATGTTATTTTTAAAATTACTTGTATTTGTATTTCTTTGCTGTTTCCTCATGACAACAAATAGTAGAAATGCAATTTGGTTGTAGCTAAAACTTCAGTGCATGTGCATGACATGTCTTATTTTAATCAAATTATAATATAAAATAGAAAAGTATTATTATTTTGTACAATTATAAATATTAAAAAGATTAAATTACATAAAAAAATATTTAAATAATAATTTTAAAATATATTAAATGTATTTGCAATTTAATTCATATTAAAAATGAACAAATTCTAAATAACCCTGAGAATTGGTACAAAAAAAAAGTAACCTTTTTAAGTTTCCCTTACCAAAAATACTCATTAAAGTACTCAGCACCTGTGTGTATCATTGGAATACTTTAAAATAAGGGAGCATTGTTTCAACTGGAGAAGCTTTTTGCATATTTGTTAACGGGACCCTAAACAAACAGTGGCAGCTCATAAAATATGCGACTCGCGGATCTCTGAGCATCAAACGGAGAGTCAACGTGTGGTAGCCACGCCCACGTCTGATTCTGATATCTGATTGGCTCTTACCCGCCAGCGATGCTGCATAATGAGTGGAGGAGGCAGCAGCTTATGGAGCAGATGAGCTGCTGGTCCAGCACTCGGGTACAACAGCATCGTGTGGCTGTGATTCATGGACGTCCTGCTGCTGTGTTTATCACTGACGTTTCACCACCCCTGATAGATTATGGTCAGCATTGCACTGACTATCATTCAAACAGCGTTATACAGTAAAAAGCAGCACAGTTATAATTTCTGTCCCTACTTGTGTGGATGTGAGGAGTCCGGGCGTCAGTTTGGGAGGCACTGATCCCTGATCAGCTGAACTTGACGGACAAGGATTTTAATTCATATTGTGCAGCCGGAGTACATACTGGGCTGAACACTTCTGCATTTGCATTGGAGGAAATATGATTTTCTCAGACATGAACACTGTGGGACTAATTCCCGAAGGTTGCACTCGCCCAAAGGGACGAGGTTTTACACCATACCAGGCGAGTATTTAAAGTGTTAAAAGCCAAAATAATAACATGCTTGCTCTGTTTCTTTATGCGCGTTTTGAGTATTATTTGCCACTTTAAGTCGCCTTTCTTTGAAACATCCGTTGATGCAGTACGTTTACGTTGTTTTTAATCGTTACGTTGGTTTTTGCGCACTGAGAGTTTGGTGGTAGGTTATACAGCGGAATAAGCGGGGGTTGACAGTTTTAATCGCTGTTCTAAGGATTTGACGTTAGCCCTACAATGTCACGATTTTGATGTAGTTTAGGTTTGAATTGAAGTTCTTTAAAGGCGTTTTAACCCCAGCAGATAGGATTGAGCGCGTGCGTTCCTCTGGATGCTGCGGAACGCTCTTATAAATACATCACGCTAGGGGACAGTAGCAAGCCATGACAGTATTTTATGTGCGAGTGAAATGTGAGTTTAATTTCAGTATCTGTAGTGCAAATAAGTGATTTAAACAATCTGCAAGTCGGGGTAAATCTTAACCCCATTTCGCTAAAAAAGGGTACGTTTTATATGTTCAAGAAGAGACTATGGATAGGAGAACCTTTTTTTTTTTTTTTTCTCCAGTGAATATTTTTTTTTCCCCCAGGAAACAATAGGTTTTTAATGTTGAAAGTTATTTGCTGTGTAAAAACCACATAGTTTACTTTATCTTGGGGGCTTACACACACAAAAAAAAGAAAAGAGAGGAAAAAAAGCATCCTGCAGCGAGATTAGCATATTATTAGATGCAGCAAACATTTATATCATAAACATAATTAATGAAAACATCCAAAGTGATGGAAAAGGTAACCAACTTATCAAACGCTGTCTGTTTTCGTCTGTATATAATAGTGTTGTTGTTGATTCTATTGATTAATTAGTAATTAATAGTTGTGTAATAATAACAATAACCTCAACCATGTGATGCTCTGGTTCTAATGGTCAGGTCTCCGTGATTAATATGCACCAGTAGTATGATTTCCTTGATATGCTGGAATTGCATGCAGTGCTCAGCTGTGACCCAAGATCTCAGGCATTGGAATGAGGGCAGTGTCTTTAGATATTGATTTTCTGTAAGGGGGGGCCATGGTAACCAAGCCAGAGGAAGATATCAGTGGAGAGACTGGGCTTTAGAGATGATGATTTCATCGGACTAGCTTTTTCAACAGGTGCTGCAGATGCTTGTTTAACAATCTGTCTGATATTTGTTTGTGGATTATAGAGGTTTATTTTTGGTTACCCGTGCCCTAAAAATACCTGCTGCTTGGTTTACCTCCAGTTGTTTTCAGCTTTGCTCATTAAGAGAGTGGTGAGTGTTCGTATGTTTCATTATCCATGTTTCTGTGTGTGTAGTATCAGCTTGTGTCATTATAGTAGAGAGGTGCTTTCCATGGAAAACAGGAATGAGAGATTTTCCCCCGATTTAAAAAGGCATGGTCCTGACACGTCGGCTTCCGAGGTACAGCAACCAGCATGAACACCTGAACACCTAAGTTATTCACGCACCTAGAGACAAGTTGGGCTTTGAAAGCTGGCTACTGCTGTTTACTGCAGTGGGTCTCAATTGGTTTTGCTTCAGGACAGAATTTAATATTTCATTTGACAACAGAGTACTAGAATCTCTAAACTAGACTCATATATTACTATATATCATTACAAATTGTACTATTATTTACTATTAATATTTTATTATTTATGGGGCCTTCTAATATTATGCGTTGGACAGTGTCAGAGTCAAAATATAGAGAACCACTGCTTTAAAGCAAATGGACAAATCAAAATGAATCTTTATGTTGTATTAATGCATAAACCCCAAAATTCAAATTATGGATAAACATGAGGCCAACCAAGGCTCATTAGAAATACTCATTTCTGCAAAACTCCTAACCTCTTCAGGTGTGTTTATTTCAGGCGATACACCTCCATAGTGGGTGTTATGTAAGCTAAATCATTTTTTTTCTGCATTGCATATGGACTGTTTATTAAACAGCCCAGTGTCATAAAAAAAAGTCATGCCTTAGGGTGCAAAAATTCTTGCGTAACATTATGCTTCCTTGCTTTTTTCATGGCAGGTTTACAGGGAAATGTCAAATGAGTGATGCAACTTGACTTCAACATAAACAGGTGGATGCGAATCTGGCACTGCTTTTATGTTGGTTGTTGTATGCATTTTTATTTTTAGACATAGTTTTTTTTCCATGTTGTTATTATCTATCTAATTTGAATCTTCTCCCTAGCAATAGATGAGATTTGCTTCGATTGAACAGTCTA
>NC_056586.1:4761377-4801814 GCF_018340385.1 Cyprinus carpio
GTTGTATTAATGCATAAACCCAAAATTCACAATTTATAAAACTGAGGCCAAACAAGGCTCATTAGAATACATGACTATTTCTGCAAAACCTCTTCAGGGTTCTCCAGTGTTTCGCTGCAAATTTCAGGCGACACCTCATAGGTGTATAAGCGAAATCATTTTTTTCTGCATGACTATGGAGGTTTATTAAACAGCCCAGGTAAATAAAAAAGTCATGCTTGGGGGGTAGGTTTTTTTTCTGCATTGCTATGGAGGTTTATTAAACAGCCCAGTTCCTAAAAAAGTCATGCCTTTGGTGCAAAATTTTTCAAAATATTATCTCTTGCTTTTTTCTGGCAGGTTTAAAGGGAAAATGTCAAATGATTGATGCAACTTGAATCTTCAAACAAAACAGGTGGATGTAAATCTGGCAGTGTTTTTATTTTGGTTGTTGTATGCATTTATTTTTTAGGACATAGTTTTTTTTTTCCCTGTTGGTTCTCTATATAAATGTTGAATCTTGCTCCCTAGCAATAGATGATTTTGAGTTTGATTGAACAGTCTTTGACCGCAATAACAAGATGACTTGGGAAGTAATTGCCATGCTAACGTCCACACAAGTTAAATAGTGTAGTTGAAATGTTATTCATTGCACTTTGCTTTGATTTCGCCTGCGTTTTGTAACCATTTTCATTGTCGCTTGAGTTTGTCTTCATGAAGTGGTTTCAACCCAATATAGAATGCTTTCTGCTCAGAATGAGGTCAATTTTCAAAACGTTGTTTTTCTAGCACTCCTTTTATTGTTGTTACCAGATGATTTTTCTCACTAGTTCTGCCAGCATTCCTCGGCCAGACCTGGCAAACACTGGCGCAGCGTCAATATTAGTGTTGGCCAAGCAAAGCATTCTCCAAAGCTGTGTGTATGTCTGTGGGTTGTTGTGTTGTGTTTGTAGGTATGTAGGGTTATTTAAGCACAAGAACTTGTTTTGTTACTGGGTTCTGCAGGAAGCAAGCGGAACAAATAGAGTATAAGCGATAAGACTTTGTATTAGTACGCACACATTTTTTTCCTGCTGGAATATAGGGAAATTTGTAGGCGAACCAATAGTGATTAAGCTCACTGATGCCTGCACAGAATTCTAGCATAAATGGCTTACAGATTGTATTGTAATGGAAGACAAGCTCTTACCAAACAATAGAAAATTCAAAAAGGTAAGCCCTGTCCATCTGTGGCTGTTTTCGAGTGTGGTAGCATAATTTCATACCTTGACCTCTCCCCTCATCCAGTGCAGTTTTGCTAGGCACAGATAATAAAAGGCAGTGAAGGTTGGCTTCTGGCTTATCCAGTTGGCTTAGTGGCAAATGAAGGCTTATGGAGTTTAATGGAGCTGATCTCTGTTTTCTAATAACAAAGGGAAGCATGGCGTATAAAAAGAACTAGATGTTCATTTATCATAATATTATTAAAAATAAAAATATTTTATTAATATGAAAATTAACAGTTATCATATCATTATTTTTTTATCTGCGGATTTGCACGTGAGCAATACAAGAAGTAATTATCCTTAAATTAGTAATATTTAGGGCCCTAATGATTGCCACAAAGCGAAACATGTTTTTTAGATATAAATAGATGGCTACAGGAACATAATCATAACTGCTCTGATAGTCCCACTTCATGTTCATTTTTACCATTAGGTTGAGTAAAACTGTTGTCATCATCATATACAGACCGGAACTTGAAGGTCTTCACCAGCAACACCTGTTAAAATATACAAGTTCGTTTAACTTGAAAAATTTGTTCTGTGACGAAACATTATTCCAGTATGATAGTATAGGAGTAGAGGTTGGCTTCGAGTTACGTGAATGCAATACGAATAATTCTTATTACGCATAATTTGGTAAGTTACTTATTATAATGGTAAGTACATTTAACGTGTAAACAAGGACACCGTAAAATAAGTGCTTACCAATTATGTTTAAAGGAATATTTACTCGAATTTATTTATTTATTATTTTTACTCTTAATTCTCTGAAAAAAATGCCTTAAATGCCTTAAAAATGTAACTTTTGTTAAACCTTTAATAAATTGCTGTTACTTTGTTAAACCTTTAATAAATTGCTGTTTAATATTGTAGTTTCATATTTCAATATTAACATGCGTTCTGATGAATACAATTGAATTTAACCATTAAAACAGTCTAGAAAAATTAAACCGGAAAAAATAAAAGACAGGTAAAATACAACAATTCCTGGGGTCCTCAAATATGTTATACTTCTTAATTAATTAGAATTTTGCAGTATAATATTACTTAATGTAATGTATGTATGTTATATTTAAACACATACTGTAGTATTTACTTTTACCTATTATTTTAATATACATATAGTACAACAATTATATATATATATAAATATATATATATATATATATATGATATATATTATATATATGATAATATATATACACCACACACAGGACACACGCACCACACACACACACACACACAAAATAAAATACATATATCATATAGTACTATATCTTAAATTAATTCTGATGCCAAATGTGGTGAAATTGCCTTTTTATATCTCATTTACAAGATTTAAGTTGCCAGGTGAAATACAGTTCCCACGGGGGGGGGGGGGGGGGGGACTGATCCATGCAGAGCTGATCACAATCATGTGCTTGAACATCGGCCACAGACCCCAGGTTGGCAAGGGGCTGTCCATTTAAGAATATGTAAGTGTCCTGCTAAAGGCTAAGTAATGAGAAGGGAGATGAAAATGATGTGGGTGAGAGCATGGTCAGAACATTATTGTGAGGAGATGTATGGGCGAGATTGGATGGATATAGAGATGGGGTGTAGGTTTATCACACTAAGGCTTAACCCCCCGGAGGGAAAAATGCGGGTGGCAGGGGTTGCGGCGGAGACACGGGCTCCTCGTGCCCCTGCCTGCGACAGCCTGGGGCGCGGCCAGGCAGCCCCGGTGTCACATGCCCTAGGTCTGGGGTGTCGCTTTCTCTATTCGGGTACTCTTCTCGTCACTTCATGTCTCTTTGACAGCTCGCTATAGGATTAGAGTTTGGCTTGAGTTACTTGCATGTAATTCATAATTTATTATTATTATTATAATGGTAGAAGTACATTTATGCTTAGCGTGTAACAAGGACACCGCTAAATAAGTGTTACCAATTATTTTAAAAAGGAATATTTACTAAATTTATTTATTTATTATTTTTTAATATTATTTCTGAAAAATGCCTTAAAATGCGAAATGTAACTTTTTATTTAAACCTTTAATAAATTGCTATTTACTTTATTTAAAGCATTTTTCTTTAATAAATTGCTGTTTAATATTGTACGTTTCATGATTTCAATTTATAGACATAACGTTCTGATGAATACAATTGAATTTAACGTGAAACAGTCTGAAAATTAAAAGGAAAAAAATAAAAAAGAAAACAGGGAAAAATAAAACAGATTTCGCTGGGGTCCTAAAATATGTTATACTTCTTAAATTATTAGAATTTTGCAGTATAATATTACTTAATGTATATATATGTATGTATATTTAAACGACATACTGTAGTATTTACTTTACTATTATTAACAGTATAAATATAATATAATACAACAATTACTAAATATATATCAATTAGATATGATAGATATACATACACCCACAATCTACAACAAAATAAACACATAACACATACAAAAATAAACTATCATTATCATATAGTCACTATCTGCTTAAATTATTCTGATGCCCAAATGTGTAGAAAATGTTCCTTTTTACTCAGTTACAAGATTTAAGTTGCACAGGTGAAATACAGGTGACCCCCGGACTGATCCAGGCAGAGCCTGATCACAATCATGTGCTTGAAACAAGGCACTAGACCCCAGGTTGGCCAAGGGGGACTGTCCATTTAAGGAGTATTGTAATTGTCCTGCTAAAGGCTAAGTAATGAGGAAGGAGATGAGAAATGATGGGGTGAGAGACATGTCAGAACATTATTGGAGAGATGGATGGAGAGATTGTGATGGATATAGAGGGGGGGGGGGGGGGGGTGTAGGGTTTAATCACACTAATGGCTTGACCCTCAGTCTAGCCTAAAAATACTATACTTTACCAGTCAGACTAGAACCTTGCACTGGTGTCTGGTAGCAGTGACGGTTACTTGTGAGAAGTTTTATTATTTAGGTTAAAGTGTTAAAGTGTTAAAGGGGTATTAGTTTGGGTATATGATGACAGAATTTTTCTTCTAAATCAAGTAAAGAACATAAAGAAGACTTGATCTTTTAGAATGGTGTTAAATGTTTATGTAGCCTATGTAAAGGAGAAAGAGTGCTTTTTGTTGCTTGGAAACAAAAGGACGGTGATCCACAAACAACTCTATGATGCTTTTAATGTCGTATCCATCTTAAGTACGACTTCCATTGTCTCTATGAAAATCTTTTTGCGATCTAATGCATTAGAATTGTCCTGAGTCACTCGGCTTGTTTGAAGCCATCACCTTCCATACAAATTTATCTCATCATTTCACAGCACGCGGACTTTGATTACCCATGATTCAGTGCTCTGTCCCTTTTGTCTGCTGGGCTCTCACTGCCAGGGTCCGTGGTGATGTAACCTTGTTCAATCAAACCTGATTAGCGTGGAGAAGAAGCCCTATTCAATCACGTATGCTCCGTGAGATGGAGGCTATTATATACATTAACCAAATTAAATGAGTAATATTAGATAACAGCTGCTATTTATTTGAGAAAGTGTCAGTTCAGTTGGTTCACTGTCAATGGCAGTAAAGATTTAACATTTAAAGGAATAGTTTGGCCAAAAATGACAATTTCGTCATTATTTACTCACCCTCATGTTGTTCCAAACCTGTATGACTTTTTCATGTGTTGAAGATATTTTTGAGAAATGTTTATTTTTGTCCTTACAAATGAAGTTAAAAGTCCCCAAAACTGTTTGCGTTGCCAATATTCTTCATATTATCTTCTTTTGAGTTTCACAGAGGAGTGATTCATTTTTAATTTATTTAGACAATAGTACAATAGTACAGAATGATAATATCAGGAATGATACCTGTATGCCTTTTTGGCCATTTACAGCAGCAGACAAATAATTATCCTAATTAGGAAGTGTCCATGTGGAATTGAAGGCTGCCTATGAGATATTTTGTGCCGTAAACGTTTGTGCTCCCTCTGTAACCTCTGATGCTGGTGTTTGACAGTTCAGAATTTGACACCAAGGTAGATCTTTGTTCTGGACCACAGGTGGCACTTTGGTAAATACAAATGAGATGCTGTCACAAAGCAAAGGCCTGCCTGATTCAGTTCACCCACCGCTTCTGCTGCTGTATTCAATTAAACCCTCCATTCAATCAGAGGTCAAGGCAAAAGACAAGTGCTTTTGTTTGCTTTTTTTAAAAGAGGTTAATATGGAGATTTTATTCAAAAGCTAGGGTTTGATCATGTCGGATGCACAAATAGAACCCTAAGGAAGTCCAGAGCACTTTAAAGGATATGGCTTTAGGGAGGATTTAGCTGTTCAATAATTGTGTTTTGTGCAAAATATGTTTTCAAAAACAACTTATGTCATGATTAATCTTCCTAAAGGAGATCTCAAAATGTTTGGGTCTTGGTCCAAACCCCGATCAGTGAAATTTTTAAGGGTGAGTGTTCACACAGGTGTTCAAAAACAGAGGACAAAGCAAACAGGGGGTTTTTTTTTTATTTATTGTATGATTTTAAACAAAAAAATATGGCATTCATTTTTGAGCAAGACAGGTGAAATACAAGTTTTTTTTTTTCTTTTTTATCTTGTTTTAGTGTTTTAGCATAGAATTCTCTGAAAACGCTTCTTTTTTAATCCTCCATTTTTGTTGTGTTTGTATTGAAAATGTTCTTTTTAGTTTTTCTCTGAAAACGCTTCTTTTTTTAATCCTCCATTTTTGTTGTGTTTGTGTTTTTTTTTTTATTTTTAGTTTTTGTAAATGTATTTTGTAGTTTACTTAGCCTGAAAAAAAAAAAAAGTATTTCAAATACATTTTAGTATATTTATTTTTCACTAGTGTATACAGCCGTCCTGTCACACTATTTTCTTTTCCCTCATGAGCATTTGGTCAAAACAATTACACAGTTTCTCAGCTCTCTCTCAGTCTCTTCTATCTTTGAGCAGACACGCTCCAATGCTGCTCCAGCCAAGTGTCAGGAAAAACGGATGATGGGGCCGTGCCTCTTCATTAAAAGTGCAACTTTTTCGTTTTGTTTTGGCCAGCAGTTTTGGGCACTGCAGCGATTAGTGTGGGGATTGGGGTTGGGGTATAACTGTAAGTCAGCACAGTGCTGTGTTAGCACTGTGATTTCAAATCACAATCAGCTTGTCGTTGCATATGAAGAGGCCGATAAGCACATGTATAGCAGTTCTGAGTTCAGATGTGATGCAGTCGTCAGTGCATTTATGGGCTGTGGTAATGGTAATTAGTCAGCTATTTATATTTGTGCAATTGCTTGCATTGTGCCTGTTTGTGGAATGAGGAGGTAGAAAAGCTTTGCTAGTTTAAAAGCTCATTTGACATGCCTCAGGTTTACAGAGACATGTTCCAAACCCCATTGAGCTGCCTACCTAGACATTTTTAGCCATTTTCTGCTAAAGTATGCTGCCTTAAGCCAAGTGTACACTACAAGACTCATGCTTATTTCCTTTGAGTTGGCGAGATTGTCTGCAACAACCAGTCCCAGGTCACAGTGTATGAAGCTTGTTTGAAATATATTTGACCAGACACCAGGTGTGCTCACTTGCCTTTGCGGTCACAACCAGTGCTTAATGAGGATGGGGCCAGTGAGAGAGAGTTTTGGGTCAGTTGGTGTTACTTGCCCTTTTGGGTCAATGGTATATGTATTTTTTTATTTTCCTTTTCCTTTGAATGCATATATGTGCCTCACAAACATAGAGATTTGGTTTCCTGGGATTTGGTCCAAAATTCAGCTTGTTAACATTTTAAAATTGTCAGTATGTTTTGCTGAAGTTTCATGACTCTTCTGTGATAATCTTGGTAGCATTAGTGAGAGAATTATAAACCAGTCATGTTTTGTCATATGCCGTCCATTTTCCAGCAAGTGTTAATGAATTTACAGCTGTTTTGGAGTTTTCCTGTGTAATTATAAGAACTCTATGATTTTGAGCTATTATTTACATTTTCTAAACTTGATATTTCAAATTTCTAACAACTTTGATAAAATTAACTTGCATGTAAAACTGTGTAATGTACAGTAGAATTTTGAATTATAAGATCTTATTAATTATTAATATTGATTATTCTATTTCTAAAAATATTTTACTAACAAATATATACTATATACAATTAGATTAGATTAGATGGATATATGCAGTTTGGATATTCTTACATTTTACTTTTTACTAAATCTTTATTTAACTTTATTTAATATAAATATAAATTACAATTTATTTTTTTTATATGTATTTATTGTTAAAGTTGTTTAAATCAGTGGTCCACTTTAGTGTGCTCAGTTTCACCCAATATTTGTCTGTGCTTTGCATCTTTCTTTACAGAAATACAGTCTTTAGCTTAGCAACATGCTAATACTATTGTAATGCTATCAACTATAAACAGTGGAGTATGTTGTGCTAGTGAGGAACACTACGCTCATGGATATTTGTTAATAGAGTTGCTGCTGATGAAGAGTGCTTCAAAACAGTCATGTTTAAGGTTCAGTTTTGGCTCGGATGCTGCAGATGGACAATAGACAGCAAGGCAGCTCACTATGTGTTGGACCAGGGCCATAGTCTTTCAGTGCCAGAGTCATATCCACAGGAGCACTGCCTAAAGTCAACACTCCACCTTAAAGATACCCCTCTCTCTTTCTTTCTCATTTACACCCATATGGGATTATGGCGGCGGTTCCCCACAGCAGATGTGCACATGGATTAGACCAGCAGGGCACGGCTCGTGACTTTGACGCGATGGTGGTGTTCTTTGAACCAAGAAGCATCGTTATTATGACTGTAGTGCTGAGACAACACCCAAAACAACTCATTTCTGCTTAGCTGTTTTGTATTTGTTGTATCCCAGTTTACCAAAGACACAGAAATTACAGTATTACAGGGGTGTTTGATAAAATTATCTCCCTTTGGCAGTTTTTTCAGACACAGTTCCTAATTGTTAATGCGAATTAACTGAAATCTGAAAAGTTTTTTTTGCCAAGATATATATATTACATTATATATACTATATAGAATTATAAATGAAATGTTAAGAAGCGGGTAGGATTCTGTAATAGTATAACAGGTATAAATGGTAATTAAACCTATATCAGGTTTATGTGTGTATCATCACTAAACACATTTTTTTTTTCAATCGTACAGCTCATAACTAAATATTGTCCTGTTCCACAGCTAGCCATCATACTTTTTAACTGAATAAATAAAAAAATAAAAAAATCACAATGAACAGGCTTATGCAGATTCTTAGCAATTTTAATAAAGGAGCGAAAGTCTTAATTGGTTCTTACCCATTTCATCACTGACAAATATGCATCACATTAAGTTTCTTAGTTTATTTATGTTAAAACTGGATGGAAATATTTTATGCAGTTCAAATACATAAATCTTCAGTTTAGAACTAAATATTTTGGGGAGTATTAGAGCTCCCTTAGCTTAAATTACACTAGAAAAAGCTGTTTTTCCCCAAAGCCAGTCCACCTAATAAAAGATAGGACTTCCATTGCAAACAGCCGCCGTATTGAGCGATAGGATTCCTGATGAGCCGTCCGCCTCCTCCTCCTCCTTATACTGTCTCTACAAGGTCATATCCTGGGTGATTGTAATGCACGCACGCACCACACACACAAACACACTGCATGCACACAACTGTGCTGATTGCAATATCGAAGCATTACTGGTCAAGAACAGAACAAAGGCATTTTGTTTTGTTTTACAGTGATCAAGCAAACAGCCTTTTGGGAATTGTACCACTTGACCTTTCATTCACCGCCGTGGCGCCCAGCATAATTGCTCACAAATGTCCTTCATGAAAATCCATGTAAGAGTTTCCCGAAACCAGCAGCAAAGTGTGGCCTATTTTCCTCTGTGTGTATGTATGTGTTTTAATCAGGCCTTGTGCATTAAAATCTCAGTGGGGCAGATGGGAGGGAGTTTGACCCACTTTGATGGATTCCACGCCGATTAAAAGGATGAGTGAGCTTTTCGAAAGCACGGTGACCCTTTTTGTGCATGTGTGCACAATAGGGATACGCAGATCTACATATTGTCATAATCATACTCAGTAGGTGTCCAAACAAGTCGGTCTTAAGGAAGACCTGTATAATTGGGGTCATTTAGAGTTATATCCTTAATGCTCTGATCATATGCATTTTTTTATGGGTTGTTCATATAGAGTGCATTCTTAAGTTCAAAAATACCACAGAAGAATGGAACAGAATGATATTGAGATGCATTTTTAAGTTGTTTATAACTCAACATAATGTATTAAAAATGCAATAGTGTTTGCCTGCTATCCAGTAGTTGGAATAAGCTTTGTGCTTTATTACCCTTTGATATGAAACAATGCTCAATTTATCATGAAATTCAAATAATAAATGCTGCTTTGGCAGTCTTTAACAGAACATTTGACAGATCATTGTAGCCACCTCAGATCACCTACTACTAATAAAATCACAAAATTAACATGAAGGTGTATTAGAACCTATGTTAAAAGAAGAGTGCAGCATCTCTGGATTGGAACATTTTGCTAAATATTTGCACTATAACGTAAGGGATTATGTACATCCATGCATTTGCCACATAACTTGCCACTTAAGTAAATAATTAGACAGCATCTCTGGATTGGAACATTTTGCTAAATATAGGGTTAGGGTTTATCTTTACCAGATAGATCCAATCATTTTTTAATTGAAATATGAATCTGAATCAGTTTGATTTGTGAAATCTGTTGACCCTCAGCCTCAAAAACAAGAACATCTCTGTCTCACTTCCTGATCCCAATTTTTCTGTTTCATGCTTTATTTAGACTTTTGTTTGTTGTGTTTCTATTGCCGTTATGCTCATTTTTTTTTTGCCTTTATTTCTTTTTGCTCATTTTGGCTCTGTTTCCAAACTGAAGTGAGGCTGCCTACCTAGACAGCATTTTTAGACAATATAGGCGCATTCACAATGCAAAAGAAATGCCTTGTAGCACACCGTACAGTGTGACTTCTTAGACAGATTTTAGCACGAGGCAGCATCACATGTATGCCTTATCAATAAGGCAATCCCAAAAAATACAATGCAATAAGTGAAAAATTGTTGTAAATGATATGGAAGGAAACATTGGTTATATTTTATTCAGAGCTGAAAAGAATCATCTACGTGTGTTTTCATATGTTTTTTACTTTAAAAAAAAAAAACATTAAAACACACACTTAAGTTGTTAGCTTAGCAACATGCTAATGTCACACTCTACTGGGATAGAGTCATTTGTAAAATAGATGTACATGGAAATTATCCAGGTGACATTATCCATCCAGGTGACTGACTGAACATAAATGACTCAAATTACCCAAGATTCTGTTGCTTTGTGCAGCATGTCGATTTCATTGAGGAATAGGGATACATTAATTGACACTTGAAAATTGTCAAATGATGGTTAGTATAATATTAAATGTTGTACAGTGTTATATAATATTGCACCTACCCCTCTCTCACCGCACAGGAAGGCACATGTAGGGCATATGAGAATCAGCACAGCTCTGATGGGAACCATTAGTAGTTTGGACGCCATGCAGATTTGTCCTTTACAAAATCAATATACAAACCGACAAATGGCCTTCATTAT
Source organism: Cyprinus carpio (assembly GCF_018340385.1). Classification (NCBI taxonomy): domain Eukaryota; kingdom Metazoa; phylum Chordata; class Actinopteri; order Cypriniformes; family Cyprinidae; genus Cyprinus; species Cyprinus carpio. The sequence goes on from NC_056586.1 coordinate 4,772,218, forward strand.
TTAGAATGCTGTGATAAAATGATATGTGGCCTCATTTTTTTTGTAAGGGGTCAAATGTGCTCATTTGGGTGAGAGACTGAAAGAATGAGATCAATCTTTCCTCTCTCTATCAGTATTCTTAGTTTTCACTCTTTATTCGCTCCCTATCTTACCCATGATGCAGCTGCAGTGGCGAGACTGTGGTGTCAGCACATTTGTCATTTTGACTGTAGCTCTTGTTCGGCCACAAGCTGTTGGTTAATGAAAGTGACGTGACGTACAGCCAAGTATGGTGTCCCGTACTCAGAATTTGTGCTCTGCATTTAAACCCATCCAAAGTGCACACACACAGTAGTGTACACACACACACCATGAACACACAACCAGAGCAGTTGGCAGCCATTTATGCTGCGGCGCCCGGAGAGCAGTTGGGGGTTCGGTGCCTTGCTTAAGGGCACCTCAGTCGTGGTATTGCCGGCCCGAGACTCAAACCCACAACCTTAGGTTAGGAGTCAAACTCTCTTACCACTAGGCCCGACTTCCCCCTAGTGTTAACACCTTTACTGCCATGCAGAGTAAAATCCTTGCCAGATCAGGCGTGATGAACATTAGCATTTTAGATCTCCCATCGGCTTTCTTTCTTTCAATGACCTAGATCATGTTTTTCTGTGGGCATTTATAAAGGGATAGTTCACGCCCAAAAATTAACATTTTGTCATTATTTACTCACCCCTCATGTCGTTTCAAAACATGTTTGAGTGTTTCTCTTTCTTATGTTTGGGACATAAAAAGAAGATATTTTGAAGAATGCTGTTTAATCAAACAGTTGATGGTCCTCGTTGACTTTAAATAGTATTTCTTTCCATACCATCCAAGTCAATGGGGACCAACAACTGTTTGCTTCTTCAAAATATTGTCTTTTGTGTTTAACACTTTATTTTAAGGTGTCCTTGTTACACGTCATACTAACTATTATAGTAATATTAAATTATGCATAATTACATGCAAGTAACCTTAAGCCAAACCCTAATCCTAACCCTAAATATATTATGCTGCACACTGGTGGTGGTTGAGGAGAGATCACCCCCCACATGATTGTAACGCACTTTAAGTGTACAACAATACAAAATAAAGCGCTATATACATGCATCATTCATTCATTCATTCCATATTGTATTTTACACGTAGGTAATTTTAATATTACTCATTACTGTTTTTTTTTTTTAAATGTATAATTACACTGTAAATGAAATTACAAAAAAAATTTTCGCTTAACGTGAATTCCATTTTCTTCTGCAAATTGTGAGTCTGGTAATCCTGGGAATATTGTGTTCATAGTTTTTCCTACACTTTATATGCACTGTTAAAAAACAAATTTATCTTCCATATAATTGTCTTATAATTCTATTAAAAGAGGTCCCACGATTAGGTCATGTTTGGTGGGAGGGTATATGATACCCCAGGGAATGAGATCAGTGGTGTGATAGGCACCTAAAAACATAAAAAAACTGTATAAACAGGACACAGAGGGACAGCTTGCATCCTGGAAAATGAAGCCAAATGAAAAGCTGCCTGTGGATGATTTCATATATACACATCGCCCGCTTCTGAGGTGAGAGATTGCTCAACATCAATGCAGTATTATACACGCATGACTGCAATTAAACATAGACTGCGTATCGGAGCCACATTCTCAGTGCTTGTCTAAAAGCAGTGATTCATTTCTGGTGCTGTGGACATATCCAATATGTGTAATGTAATGAAGTGTCACTAAAACCTTGTCATTCGTCAAGTAAGTGCGCACGGCCCATTTCTTCAGTTATGGCATGTCCCATAAGGTCCAAGCAGACTCCGTAAAGCCTGTGCTGATATGAAGAAATATTTAATCTTTATTTGTGTTCGTTCAAAACGTTGCCAATGCATTGGAGAGGGCTATTAAAATATGAAATGGAAACATTTGGGCTTTTCTGAGGTGAATTCTTGAGGTGATTAGTTAGCTTGGACTTCAGCATTTTCTTTTTAGCTTAAAAGTAAAATAAGTCTTGGAGCTTAACAGAGCATTGAGGGCGGCAGAGCTGACCTTTGACGCCCTGTGGATTTAGCTGAGGCCAGATGGTGTGCTCTAAATAGATGGATTTTGGTATGTTTAACTTATGAAGCTGGGAAATATTGGGTGTGAACTGCTTTGAATTCAATTAGTTTTCCAACCCACGCCTTCTCTTTGAATTCGTTTATTCCGACCAAGACGAATTGATTGATATTTCAACACTGACATAGAACCTTTTTTCCACTAAATCGTTTTACCCAACAACATGGACTTTACATCCACCCAAACATTTACAGAGATTTCATCTAGTGTGAGATTAGGATGCAAAATTGAAGACCGTTTCTTCCCTGTGGCAGCTCCGCGGTTAATGGGCATCGCCTCAGGATGGCCTGACATTCATCAGCCAAAACGATTCAGAGAAATCAATAAACTTCTGGGCTGAAGACGTTTTAATGCCCATGGGTTGCTGCTCCCATTACATTTCATCACTCCTGCTGATATTTGCAGCAGCCCCCCGCCAGTATGGACGACTAAGTCCAGACTGACCTCGATCAGACAATCTAAGAACCCGAATCAGCTCGGGCTGAACTGGATGACATTTAGTTTACTTTGTCTGCCCAGGTCTGTTGTGAATTTCAGTTATACTCTCAGCTCACTAGTGTTTATTGTCTTTTTGAAATCTGTTTCCCCATGTGGGAAGCTGGTGTTCAAGGATGGGTCTATAATAGCTGGAGCTATCTGTTAGCATTCCTGTTTGTCACAATGGTCAGAGGCTTGGCTGGTGCCACGTTCCTACTAAGGAAACTCCTGGGAATTGAACTTTTTTGAACCTGAGATATATAATAATGCTGCCTTGACTAACTGCTGCTTTTTAGCAACATGGCTGGTGTGTTTTTACACCGCCCCTAGTTGGCATAAACTAGCCTGGACAAGCATTGAAATGTATGGTGTTTTTAGCGGATTTATGCACTGAAGAAAGGCCCTATGCAGATATTACTACATAGGGTCTACTCATGTTGGCGATTTTTCCCTGTATTATCAAGGAGTTCAGCTGGCTGTTATCTGTGGTTTGTAGCTGACATTTGATTAGATAAGAAGCTCTCTAGAGGTCATTGCTGTTGTGGTGAAAATACATGAGCAGTGAAGAGGGACTTAACATCCGCTAAAAAGGCTACATAACAGGACCACAGGGGATGACTAACATCATCAACTGCGAGTGAAATGCATTTTACATTAGATTAGATTACATTTTTCAGTGCTTTTTTCCATCCATGTTTTGCCTTATTTTTTCTCTGTTATTTCCTCCCAACAGTTTTCAATCCGTATCCAACTGAAATGGAGACCAAGGTTGTTCTCCTGGGACGCCCAATCAAACCATGTTTTTTTGCCCAGGAAAACCTGGAAGTAGTCAGTTACCTTTGGCATGTTTTTTTCTGTGCATTGCTATTGAACACCCCAATGGCGTTAAATTGGATGATTTGGCAAATTTAGGGTGACTACAAAAAGGCTTCTGCCAGCCGGGTGAACTGCTCTGTCACCTTCTGTAATAGACTGGATTGACAGTGTCCACACATCCTGCAAACCGCTCTAGCAATGGAAAAACAGCGTCTGGAACCCAGTTGATAGGGAAAAAGATGGATGGTGGGTAAGGACAGAACGTCCCCAAAGGACCCTGGCTGCCTGAACACAGGTCTGGTATTTATTATCGCCTTTCAGCAGGTGGCCTGGGGTTTAATAGAGAGAGCTGAACCTCAGTGGCCCAATGAGAAGAGTGTGCCATGAAGCTCAAGTGTTTTTCCACCCTCTGAGAAAATTGCATCCCATGTTTAGCACTCTGGAAGAAAGATGACCTCCTCCATCAAAGCCCTCGGAGCGTTTTGTACTTTTTTAAATGACTCCATAGAACAGTAAGGATGACCTCAGGTAATGCAAGGGGTTTTTTGTACTATGAACCATAGGGAACGTGAAGGGAAAAAGGTGCCCGCTCTGCCTCGAGGGAAACCACAGCTGTGAGGCCCCTGCCGTTGATGGTTCCTGAAGCCAATTCAATGTCTGTAGTTTATGATTCATGTTTATTAAAAGTAGAGCAATCTCCGTATGGGTTTTGGAATCAGTTGTGACTGCGTTAATGAACACTGACAGAGACCTGCTGTTTGAATGTGGGTTTGTCAGAGACCAAAGGGGACAAAATTGTTCATTAATCCGACTTGCTAATTTATAACGTTCTCGGGCGGCTCAATTGAAGTAAGTATTCACTTACTTATTATTGCGAAATGTTTTGGCAACAGGCAACTGTAACTGTTGATTATTTTAACTAGATAATGGCCCCCCCCCAGGCAAGGCATTTGGACCCACTTTTAATTGTGTTCTCAAAATTCAGTTCTTTCATGTAATGCAAACGGAGAGATTTAAGCAGAGTTTTTAGAAGATATCATTCAACCATCGGTCACGCGACACAAAAGAAAAGATGACATCAAACCTGGTTAAAAAAAATGAAAATATAGTGTTAATAGCTACAGCCTATGATTATGCTGGTAAAATACGTACTGGCAAGTAACCAATCTGGTTGACACCCCATCATTGTAGTGTGGTGGTATTGCACACGAAGGCTGGTTGACACCTACACTAAAATGGCCACAGTGTTATAGTAAACTCTGACAGCCACGAATGGGTGACATCTTACAACAGCATGCACAAAAAAAGTGGTTTGTTGGCTTTTTTTTTTTTTTTTGATTGTCATAAAGAAATCATGCGGTTAGACATGGGACGTCTGCAGGAATTAGAGTTAGTTACAGTTAACACGCTTGTGTTTCGTATTTTGAGTGTGATTGAGAATGGAACCCAAACAAAAGAGAAGAAAACTGTAAAGAAACAAAAGAGGATTGATGATTTTGAGTCCTTATGTAATTTGTTGGATCATTTCCTCTAGATATCGCTTATACTAGTGCTAATGTGGATTCTTTTGGCACACAATAAGCGAAGTAGTGAAAATATGATAATTGTGATAATGTCAGAACTGCGTAACTTTATGGAAGCTACTAGGGACAACTTTGTAGCGCCCCAAAAAACAAAAATAAAGGATTTATTTAAACAATTTTCTTCTCTTCCGTGTCCAGTCTTTGATGCACGGTTCTATGAGCAAGTAAGCACGACGCATAGCATAGACTGAACACGGAATGGTAGAAATTGCTTGAATTAAGGTTGGTAATTTTTGTATTTCTGGGTGTACAAAAAGCATTTTCAAGTAGCTTCATAAAATTAAGGTTGTACAACACGGATGTCACATGTGACTAACTTAAGTGTTATTTTTATTTTTTTTTTTTCCTTTCTTCTTAATGAGTCTTTACTACCTCTCGCCCTGGAACAGGTAGGCTTTGCTGTAGCCATATTACTAGGGGAGATCTAAAGCATATTATTGTCATATTAGTGCATGCTGTCTATTTGGAGTTCATCCAAAAATACACTTTCATTGCCGTCTGGACTGAGAAGACAGAAATGTAAATGGGGCGTTTGGTAATCACATGAGGGTCAAGTGTATGGACAGAATTTTAATTATGTGCAGTGTCACTGTCACACCATTTAAAAAAAATCGGGAGACCCAAAACGTATCCCTAGTTCCTAGTTAAGTCATAGGTTTAATCCACAAGTAATTTTGCTCAGAAATACACTAAACTGTTTCCAAGACCAGTCAAAATTTCATGTTGTTCCGAGCCGTGTCAGTATTTTCCTGTTGTACAAAATCTCATGACACATGGGACGTCTACCAATGATACTAATGTCCGCGTGGTATCTGAAATGTAATATCTTAAATATAGACAATCCCATCAAATCCCTGACGCCACCGATTATTACAAGAGGGATTGTGTCCCTAATCTTGTTAATTATTTGCATATATTCATGGTAACGCAGACCCCACTTACACAGACTGCCCCAACTGTTGCAATCAAGACAAACCTTTTATTAGAATCCCAGCATACATCGCAATTTGCTAAATTTTGTGCCGGTATAATTCACGCTGACATCGCTGCCCTTTCTTGATTGCTTTTTAGAAAACCCAGGAGCTTCAGAGAGCACAAGTTCTAACTTGGGTACAATCGTTGAACGTGGATTAGTAGTGCAGTAGTAAACCCAATGACTCAGAGTTATCATTGCCATCCTTGTCACTCCATAATGTTCTTATTAGATCTAGGAACAGTTTAAATGTAAAATCCCCCCTGACTTTTGTTTTTTACGTTTTTTTATTTGACGGGATCCGCGTGTACCCGGAGGTCAGAACACAACAAAAAACCTAGCATATTGAAGGGTTAGCGTACTGTATGCTTGCCACCAAATACGTACTCAAGAGCATTCCGCGGTTAATGAAAGCACCTCGTCTCACATGCACCATAGCATCACTGGCCTTTTGCTGTCAATTAATTCACAACAAGCAATACAATTGAATATTTCATAATACAGTGAGCTACATTATAGGATGCACGTTGAATTGTTTTGATGATCACAATATAGTTAGTATAGTGTTTTTCAAAGGCAACCGCTTTTGTTTTCCACACAACACACACAATAACAGATAACAAAACATGAACCCGTGAAACCTCTGGATGGTAAAATTTTGGCTGTGAATTAATTTAACAAACGGAAGTTTCAGTGGGTTTCACTAGAATTCTGAATGTTCTACTCTGTTTCTGCTCGTTTATTCTAATGACAACTTGTCTGAACTTCAACTTGAGTGCGATTAACACATTTATATTGACAGGAAAACACTAAATAGTAATGTGAAGCGAAAACAGTTGACTTTATAGTTGGTTTGTACTTATCCCCCCTGCATTTTTAAATCATTAAAATGGTTACAAGAGCCCAAAACAGTATCATAATATATGGTCATCCACAATGCCTGTATGAAAAAGACCAAAAATGTTAAGTTACTAAGCTCTGAAAATTTTCATCTCAAGGAGTCAATAAACTGGATCAATCAGATACGTCAATGAATGGTCCGAACCTATGTTACAAATTGAAATGAACCCAATTCATAGAAAGTGTTCACAATTTTAGCAAAAGAAAAAAGTTCAAGAACTGAGTAAATTTAAATAGAAACTAGACTACAGCAGTGTCGTTAGCATTGCTCAATGCCATTCTTGTCATGGTGAGCTACAGTAACTGTTCTAGCTTTGTAAAATATCCATATCAGTCAGCACAAAGCAGTTTGTTCAGTTTATTTGATCTGGGATCCTGTGGAGTAAAAAACACTAGTGATTTTCTCAGTGTGAGTGTGAAGAGGAAAGACCATACTCTGGTTTATGATTAACTGGCAATAAAAATGAACTGAAATGTGACATCTTGTCTGTTACAAGGTGCAATTCTTACACCCTTGGACTGATCCAGCACTTGGACCCCTCATATACAAACAATTACCATTATTCTGAGTTGACTGAATTATTCATAAACATGTTTTACTGGGTGCAGCATGAAAGGAAACACATTGGTAATAAATGCTATATGTAGGTCCAGCGACGATGGTGAGACAGTTTGCAGAGATGGTTAGATCATGCATATAGCCGAATGCATTTTCTACGTAGTATACAGTATTAAAGGTTGATGTTTTGTCTTTTTAGTCATGGTACAGTATTGCATTCGGCTAGCCAGTGTGAGGCTGTGCATGAAAACCTGTGAATTGCCTACAGAAACTGGACACCAAACAGATGCATTATAGGCAAAAAAGAGGGCGATTGAAAAATGCTTTAGATGGGCCACAAAAGTGGGCGACCAGTTTGATTGAGGTGCCGAGGAAATGAATACAGTCGAACAAAAAGATACTGTAGTGAACATAGATTGGGATGTAAACAACCTTGGATTCCATTGATTGTCATTGTCTGGACAAAACAAAAAAACTAACTAATACACCAAATAAATAAATAAATGCATAAATATTGTAACGAACTGAGGCAATTTTCTAACATATCTTGGTGTCCACAGACGTCATATAGGCTATGGAACACACCGAAAGGTTGTGGATGTGCAGGTACGAAAACAGCCACAAAAAGCTTGCCTCCGTGTTCTTGTTGAAGCGGAGGTAGCTGAAAATCGTAAGTTTAGTATGAAGGCGAAAAATTTGTTGTCTTACCTGTTCCTGATTCTAACTCAACCCACAACGTTCGACATCATTTCGGGGCTATCATAGCAGAAATGAAAGCCTGCTGTTCTATGTTATCATTTCGCTTGTCTCCTTTCCCATTCTTTTGTCAGCTGCGCACGCTTATTTTGCAATATTACATCGAAGATCAGAAAAAGCCCAACATTACTCGCACGAAGGCCCTCTCCTCCAACCAGGACAGAATGGTCAAACGTGGACAACTAGTTGGATTGAATCATCAGGGAATAAATGGGGAATGTGTTTCCTGGTCTACTTGTGTCAGAATTGACCAAAATGCATCTAATACCTGGTGTAAACAGGGCTTAAATAAAAGCCTTATTGGATTTCAAAATGACAGGAGGGTGAGTAAATGATGACAGAATTTTCAGTTTGGTGAACCTATTCCTTCCTTAAAGGGACAACAAGCCCAAGATAAAACACTTATAATTGTAGTGTTGAGAGTCCGTTTGGGCTTCTTGTGTGCCAATTAAATTCATCCTCATTGCCACAAGAGAGAAACTTAGGCTGTTACTCCTTGAAGATGTGAGTACAGGATCATTAGAGTCCAAACCTGACGGTGTTTAAATCTCCTGCATTCACTCGATTCCCCTGGAGTCATGATGTTCGCTGTGACTAAACTAGTGGCACGCTCAAAATGTGGGAAACTAATATTTCCCTAGACTCTATTAGAGGTTGGTGGAGATGAGGTTCTTCCTGTTGAGTAACAGGACACATTGTTTTTACTTCCCTCTTCAGAAATGCCTGTTCTCCTCGGGCTTGGCAGCCCAGTATTAAAGTGGTTGGTGCGTGACCCGCTGAAAGCTGTTGCCACTTGCTAAACCTGTAACAGCGTGACAGTGATTTCAAAGATGCCAAGTCCGGTAATTGTCATTTTCTCTGTTGCATTCACAGGCCACACAGGCTTGGGCCCAGACTGCTTTCTTTAACTGTGAACATTGGCTGGAATGAGTTTGTCAGTTCGGGCCATTTGCCTTTTTGTTAAAGAGATTATTTAGGGAGTTGAAGTTTTTGCTGAGGTCGCCACTGGTGACTAGGTCTATGTATTTACATGTTATAACTTGTAAATACATAAAAATAATTCCTGATTGTTTTTCAAAACGAAATCATTTGCTATGTTCACGTATTAAACTGAGACAATGCGCATCAAAGTTTTAGTGGAAAAAGAGAGCTGGCACACACATGATAAACGCAGCTCTCCGTTGTACAGCGCGAGAGCGTGATTAAAATTGCCGGAGATGTACCGAAGTGAAAGAGCAGAAAAGCAGCGTCTATTTCGTGCACAACTTGAAAACAACAATACAACAGGTAAAGCTGTCAGCTGTGTGGATATTGGCAATATGGTTAACAATTCTCGTTATAGTCATTAATTATATGGCTTCTTCTTAACAAGATCTTAAGCGTTTATTGTGTGCTCTGTTAATGCGTGAACCTTCATTATTTGAAGTGCACTTGCGCCAATACCAGTATCACAAAAACGCTTTGTGTTTGTTACTTTTTAATAAACAAATTATCAGCTTTAAAATGAATCAAAATTCATAACGAAATACAAACAAATACATAACAGTTTTTTTGGTGCTCTTTAATGAGGCAGGCGCGGTCGCTTTAGCGCCTCAGTTCAAGCAGCAAGTAAGAGAGCCTACAGTACAACTTACTTATTGCACCCGTAATAATAGGTTACTTTTTTTGTCAGCCGAAGCCCTTTGACCTTTGTACTTTGTACTTGAAGTATCCCCTGCGATTTTAAGTAAAATATTTAAAATATTTAATGCACATTTGCATGTTTAACTTTAAAAACATTATTCTCAGTTTTAATGTTTTAGTAGTATTTTACATAACTATTGTTATTACACTCAACAAACTATAAAAATTCATATTACTGTACATTTACAAGTGTAATTAAATTTTTTTTTCCACAATTAATTTTTTTATACAGGGTTTCCCCAAAAGAGAAAATTATTTTTATACATTTAAGAGTTTACATTTACATCACATTTGTATAAACCTGTAACATTTCTCTGCAAAACTTTTTAATTATTATTTTTTAATTCATTCGTTAATGGTATTAACATAGGTGTACCAACTTACGAACCCCCTGCAATTCCCTGACGAACCACCAGGGGTTCGCGAACCCCACTTTGTTAAACCCTGGGCTACATTTACCTCATAATAAACCATTCGGTTGTCTATAAGCTCATCAGTCAGCTAGAAAAATAACTATAAAGAGGAGCATTTTGCTATATTTATGCGCTATTGCATTTTAATATTTTTTTTTTATGGTTTTATTTGTATGATTCAACTCCTCCTATAAAATTGCATTTTACTAATTCCGAAAAACAGACTGAAAGTGTGAAAGACATACACTCTTAAAAATAATGGTGCTTAGAAGGTTCTTCAAAGAACCATTTTTGGTTCCACGAAGAACCATTAAGTCAAAGGTTCTTTAAAGAACCATCTCTTTCTCAACTTTTTATAATCTGAAGAACCTTCTTTCGCCACAAAGAAGCTCTTGTGAAACGTAAAGGTTCTTCAGATGTTAAAGGTTCTTTATGAAACGATTTAGACATAAAAGGTTCTTCTATGGCATCGTGAAGCACCTTTATTTTTAAGAGTGTATGATAACATTTACAGGATGCATTGAGGAAGAGCCTAAACTACACTCAGTGGCCAAGTGATGCTTATGCTCCATGATATTGGTACAGATAATGAACAATTCTTTGTGACCATATTTCAAGTTGGAAGAGACATTTAGTTCCCACTTTAAGCGAACCTTAGTTTCCAGGTCATCTACAAGATCAATTAAAATTCTGATTAAGTCAAGAAAAGATGAGACATAAACACATGACAGTATGATTGAAATGTTAAAATGTAAAAAAATATATACAGTATATATAAAATCTGTGGCACCTAAAAAAATAATTTGGCGCCTAAGTTTTTTTCTTATAGGAGCCAATTGGTCCTTTACTTGATTTTTTTTGTTTGGAGCCCTGTAATGTGAAGTAAAGTAAAAGTAAAGTTACTGTAGTTTTGAGAAAAGCACCAACATCATTTGTTTACCCCTTGGTTTGATATTTTGTGTCTGATGCAATGAAATTGCTAAATTTTATCCAAGTGTTCAAATACTTTTTGCGCCACTGTATGAAATAATATACTACAGTACTTTGGTTCAGTATTGCAGCCACAGAGGGCCTTTTAGACATAAGTGTGTTGCACAGATTCTGTGTTTACCCATATGGCCGGCTAAAAACTACAAGCAATCCTTTTGTACTGCTAGTGTTTTCAAATGATTGGCACTATTTGTCACCGCAAAATATTGAGATCCTGTCGTGATCTCAATTTCGCAGCTTCTGAATGGAAGATAAATAGCCCTTTCTGGATAAGTGCAAAGCCATATCTTTTTCTGGGTGAACAAGTGCACTTACAGGGATATGAAACCAATGATTGTGCGAACAATAGGTTTGACTTGAGTTGAATAGTACTTTGAAACCAATAGAGATCCTCAAGTCAATGACTGCTTCCTTTAATCTTCTTCCTCTGAACGCAACTAGACATCTCTTCACTCACTTTTACAGTCATCCTTAATATTTCAGCTTTTTTTTTTGTTATGACATCAATTTTCTCACAAAAATGTTTTTGCATGTTATATCTGCTTTCCTTTATCTATTTCTGTCATTTTTTTTCTTTCTTGCATGCTTTTCCTCTTCAGAAGGGTTAGAGTTCTGCTTCAGAGCTCCAAGAGACGGCCTCAAGAAAGGTTTTGTGTTGTTGTTTGAAGCATAAAAACCTTGGTGAATTCAGGTTAAGACTCATTTACTGGTGCTGGTGAACTTTAAAGCTATATAGTTGGTTTATAAAAAGACTTTGTAAAAAAAACATTTGGGGTCTAATGGAGCTAATCATAGCATCTTCGTTCAGACTGAGCAACTGAGTTACTTTTAACTTGCATTTGGTTCATCATCCACTCATCACTAATAAGATGCCAAATTCTCTTACCTTTTTGACCTTTCTGATTCCTGCTGCTCTGCACATTTCACATTTTGCATGGATTTAATAACAAATTCAGTTAATTAAAATCATGGTCATAGGTTCATGTTTAGTGTTGTCTTTCTGAAAATTTTCAGTCCATAATCAAATTTTCCAATTCAGGCTAATATCTTTTTTTTTTTCCCCTTGGACTGAACGTTTTTTTTGCATGACCTCATTTTGTTTTTTTTTTATAAATTTGATGTATGCAATGCGCTATGTATTTAAAACTGGTAATGAATGGGTACCAGTTGGCCCTTGTGAGTAACCTGAGTCCACCCAAGGCAAATGTGATGTGACTTTGCATTAACGTTACGTCCATTCATACCTGCTTGTGTGTACATGTGCACATGTGTGTGAGTTTGCATTAATTCCTAACCTCAAGTGTCATTCATTTTTTCTCAGCACAATCCCTTACCTCACTATCCTCACAGTGCTGTCTGTCATAATGTTTGCCCTCTGTGACACTGTATTAGGTCATTCAGTCATGTTTGATTTTAGGTTTTATGTGTCTGAAGTCTAATGTATTGCGTGAAATGTCTGAAACAGTGCATTTGTTGAGGTCTGTGAGGCACTGGTTATGAACCTTGTCAGTCTTTTAATGCTTAATGACTACAATAACAGGAAAAAGCACAGTTTATAAAAATGTAATGCTCAGTTCTATTTTTTTATAAAAACTATAGAAATAATACAATAAAATTGTTGAATTTAAAAAAATTAATTTTTTTCCCAATAGATTTCCATTGTAAGTGCAAGTGGTAAATGCTAAAATTGTTGTCTTTCATATTCAACAACAGGCCTCAGACTAATCATCCATAGGGCTTGATGTGTTTACACACAGCAATATATTAACTTTTCTCTAACTACAAAGTAACTTGTTACATGATTGTGTCCAATTTAACATAAAAATAGGGACATGTCAGATTTTTGATTCTGTTGAGCAAAGCCAGTGTCACACAAGCTTTGGTTGTCCTCCAGCAAGAGTGTGAGTCAGTCAAAGAGCCGTCACTCTGTTTGTCTGTAGCATTTCAAAGCAACACATGACTGACATGGTCTGTAAATACCGCATGAAAGGGCACTGCAAAGACGCTCTCAATCCAGATTCACTGTCATTGACAGTGCCCCCTAACGCCCCCTAAAAACATCTTATTCAGATTTATCCTTCTTTAGCCCTCTCTATTTCACACAGAATGTATGAGTAAAACATGTACAGTGACACAGATTGAGTGAATAGGATCAATAGTGACCATCAGTCACATGATTGATGGCTGCTCTATTGCTGTTTATAGTGAATTGGTATTCCTAAAAACGATGTTAGAGTTGATAGGTTTGATTTAACTGAGTTCAAGGCATTGATTCAGTCTTTTTTTTTTCATAATTATCAATAGTGGTCGACTGATATTGTTTTTTTTTGACAGCCGATGCCGATATCTTGGAAAGCTGGGGGGCCGATAGCCGATATAAAGCCAATATAATTTTTTATTTTTATTTTAATTAATATTTAAGAAATTTGAAATCATTTGACAATGGATTGAAAAATAAATGTGTATGCCGATATCTTGGAAAGCTGGCCGTATTTTTCACAAATAAATAAATATTTAATAAAAAATATAATTTTAAAAAGGAAGTAACACACTGTAACCAATAGGGCACTCCAGTACTTCTGGGAAGTTTGTGTGTGCATTTGGGAATCATATTTTTTAATAAAAGCCAGGGTACCACTCATTTTACATACAGCACAAAGAGCCCATATGGACATGAATATGACAGTTGCGGAAAATGCATAAAGCACAGCATAATCTGAAATCAGTGAGTTTAAAGTTTAAAGCATTCAATTAACACGGCCCCCCCCCCCGCCGACCGTCCCCATAGAAGAAACACCGCCGATCCCTGCTTGGATAAAAAACTGCACACTTCACAAAGATCTCACAGCGGATTCGACCTAAGTTTGCAAGGTTTGTGCAACGTTAATGTTCATTCAAAGATGTGTTTTAAATGCTTATAAATGGTATTTGCTTAATGCTTGACACAACGTGAGAAACTAGTCTATAATAATGTTTGCCTTTTCATAATTACTAATAATATCAAAGCAATCGGAGATAATATGATATTCTGAAGTGCAGTCACCTTTTCATTTGCAAGACTTTTTTTTTTTAGCATGCTATGTTCAACTTGCATATAATGGATTTATCCCAATTCGATTTTTGAAAGGCTTGAGATCTTCCAGGTCATTCAGTCACATCAAACAGTTGCAAGGAAGTCACGTTCCAGAAGTTAACCGACGTGTGAAACAGCAGACCTTAGTGTGGCGATTACCAAGCGGGGCTAAGCCAATCAGCGAGTTACAACTCCTCTCTTCCATCCGTTCACATTGCTTTGAAAACCCATTGCCGCACGAGGCGGAGTGGTACCCTTCGACAAAATGAGGCTCCAATTAGATTGGAATAATAGAATAACATAATTTCCATAATCACGTGTGTTGAAGGTTACGCGGCTGAGCTCTTGATTGGCACTTGAGTTGGCCCACCGTTCTGTGGTTTCTCATAAACCTCTGAATTCGTTGCAGAAACTCTGCTCGCGTCGTCCTATGGTTTTAGTAGGAATTCAGATTCTTCAATGTCATATCATCTTCAGCAAGATATCTATAAGTCACTCTGCAAACAACATTCCCTTTTGTCATAGAATATTTAGTTCGATACTCATTTGCACCATCCTCAAAGTGAACTGCCATGGACTTTTCACTGTCACTGTCCCTGAGGGGGCCCTCATTACATTATGAACATGTTATATTTGTGTTAGATCTGTATATCTAGAGTCATTATAATTTATTTTTTAAAACTATTTTATTCTCGATATCCTCTACGGACACCTTGGCAATGTGAATCAGCACACGGCTAGTAAATTTTTTGTTTACTATTGCCACACTGAGTAAACTATATTTATTAGGGCGGACCAGGATTATTTAATTATTCGAATATTCATTCGGTGGGTTGGCATTCGATTTTAAATTTTGGCAAGTCAACTCCCGGACAGTTAAAATCTGAGAAAATTCCTTAGCCATTGGCTAATATTAGACATTATAATTTAGTCACCCAGACTGAAGATTTAGTAGCCTATGCAAGTGATTTACTACCAATGTAGACGGTTACTCAATACAGTTGTACCATGTGATGATATAGACCTCTTTTGGGGCAGGGCTTTGTCTCTTGGTTTGCAATGACCCACAGGCTTGCAAAACTTGTATCTTCTGTGTTTTTAACATCAGCAAAGATGGAAATACCAGATTCATAGGCTTACCCAAGCTTTTCACCACATTTCCCTAAAGGAATTCTGCACTCCCCATCTCCATGCACACAGCTGCCAAACTACCTTGACATGTGTTCTCAGTTCCACCCCTTGCAAACGTATTCATTAATACCACTGGTTGCTCCTGTCAGTTCTGCTAACTGGAAGTCTCCTGAATCTCTGAGGATGAACAATGTGGCAAGGCTCTGACTTTCTGAGAGAAGTATCATGGATGGCCTGTAGTACAGGTTGGTCTAAAGCATTCTTAAAAGGAGAATGGGAAGGGCAATTGTGTTCCCAACAGCGCAATTTGTTATAAGGATACCTGGGGAACTGGTGTGTGTAAAAATAGCAATTTACATTTTACCTAGCAATGGTTAGCTTTTTTGAGTCATAGATAACTCAGAAATGTGATTTACGTAGAATCACCAAAAACTGCCACCAATATTTTTTTGTGATTGAACAAACACTTTCTTATTGAACAATATGCCTCCCAGCATGCATTGCTGCAGACACTAACATTGTGATTAGTATCATAGATTGATTGTGTGCAGCTTCTTCATTCGGTAAACTGGAAAATATGTGACAATGAATGTATACTGTGTATATAAATACCAAATACAAATACCAATCGCAAGGAGCTGACATTTGACAGCATCATAAAATAATGTGATATATGATGGTATTAGAATATTTTAATGTTTGGGAGTACTTTCATATGTTTAAGCTTTCCATTTGTAGGAGTGCCTCTGGGGGTCGCTCTTTGGCCATATAATTTTTTTCGGCATTATGAGCTACCACGGGCTGGTATCTCTTTAAAAATTGCAGGTTTATACCAAGTTTTGATGCGATAATGTTAGGAAACGTAAGTGCAGCAACTGTCATATTTAATGCATGAATTATCAGCACAGCCCTAGTTTTGAAAGATCAAAGGTGTGTTGGCCAGCAGATAGCAGCATTTAAACCACAATATAGTAGTTTTACAGCAAAATTCTGATTGGATTTTGTGGTTGCTTTGACTTTTTGTCTCTGTCACGTACCCAATGCCTGTGGTGGCTTTGTATTCAAACAAAACAGACATCCACGGCCACCAAGCTGCACTATTGTGCTTCTTTACTGTGAGACATGGCCGCATATTGCATTCGTTGTGCCATCTGATTGTTATTTTCTCTAGCATTCCTGTGTCGTATTCCTATAGGAGAAACACCAGTTTGATAGACTTGCGAGGTATGTTTTCAGGTCTACTTTTTAATTCAGTGAACAGTGTTATTTCTCAACCAGACGCTTTGACCCCCCATTGAAACAGCTCCACCTGTGAAATAGGTACCCCCTGGCTGAGTCACACCTTTATCTTTCCCATGCGAAGAAAAGAAGAGAGGAAAGAAGCACTTGTGAATGACATAAATTCATGTGTAGGGTGTGTTCTTCTATTTTACACACCTTCCCAGTAGAGGTTACTGTGTGGATCACCGATGTCCTTTACTCATGGATTGCCCTATTAAACCCGTCGGCTTAGCATGCATATGGATGTATAGTGCCAAGAGCAAAAATCCATTCATTAACCAGAGCCATAGATTTTTATCCCACATTAAAAATTTCAAAAAACTATTCAAATTTTTTATGTGTTCTGTGAAAGGGCTGGGATAACATTTAAAGAAATGCAGTTTGTTACCTTTTAAAAAATGCACAGCGGGGTAGTGCGTTCGTGCTAGGGTGAAGACAGTATAGGCAGCTATACTTGGGTTCACACAGAAACCCGCGTGTTGAAAGGTTTAAGACTGGGCTTTATTTTCTTGGATCTTTCTCTCTCTCTCTCTCTACTCTCTCTCTCGCTTTCCTTTCTCTTCTCTTCTTGGCATATAAAAAATTAAATGCAAAAACAGTTTTTCTTTTAAAAAAAAAACACAGCGGTCTTTATTCACCATCATTCGGTTTCGCATTGTATACGACAGGGCTGTGTGGCATTGTGATGGGAGATGTAGATTGGATATGCTAGCCTCCTTTATTTTCTGTTGCAGGCTCTTATCCATAAAATGTGACAAAGGCGCCTAGAAAAATGGTTGTTTAAATTAAGTAGTTACTGTGAAAGGAATAGATAATCTGCTTACAGTCAGATAGAGCCTCAAATTACCCACTCTTATTTAAATATAATATAATAACGCGTGAGATCAAGGTTAAGTTCAGTAACCACTCTGTAGTATAGCTAACATCTTCCTGGGTTTTGCTATCCCCCGTTGAAGGGGATTAGGCCATATATTGATAGCATCAGCCTGCCTTCCACAGTGGACACTAGATGATCCTCTATAATTAGAGCATCTGTTTGAAGTGTGTCGGAAGTGTCTGTGAGAGGGGTTGCAGCCCACTAGCGGGAAGGTCCCATGTATATGCCATTGATTTAGCCTTTCCATTTTGTTGCCATTAATCTATTCATGTCTCTCTCATACGTGAGGAGAGTGGAAGAAAAATGTTGGCAGCATTCTGGATATTTTCTAGTCCAAGGTCCTTGATCTGGAGTGAGATCATGTTCTCTGGCAGGAAACTTTTTGATGGAAGTCAATTGGAATCATTTTCTTGCTTTATGACTTTCGCAGCCAAAACCAAAAAGCCTTGTATAATGTTAGTGTTGCTTTTGTTCTGGAGAATTTGAAGTTGTGTCGTTTTTAATAGTATATTATGTTTGTCTGTAAATTTTTGTAACAAAAGCTACCAGTCATCAAAGAATTAACTGCCAAAACAGCACTGTTTAAAACAACATTCAGAGACCTCAACCTTTCAAATGGTTTTTGCTTTATAATTGCTCCAAGCAAAGCTGGGAGGGGAATAGGAAAAAAAGTATTTAATGAGATGGATCGGTTTTCAGGTAAGGGGGGAGTGCCTCTGGGACCACTCGTGCGGACACAAATTACAATTGTAGCAAATATGAGGGGGGCGAGTGGGGGGGAGGGGGGGATACAGCACCTAAATCTCTGTTTTATTTTAAGTTTTTAAGCTTTATGTTTGTATTTTTTTGTTAATTGTTGAATAGGAATATTTGTAATGTGTAAAAGTACTGATGTGTAAAGATTGTATTACGTGTTTTTATCAGATATTTGTGATATTTATTAGTGTGTTTGTCATTTATGATTGTTTTTGTGTTTGCCCATGTGTTAAGTATTGTATGTGTACACTGTACTAATAGCGTTAATGTGTGCTGTGTTTCGAACGTATATCTATATGCGCGCTTACGAGTATGTGTATGTATATGGTAATGTAGTAAAGTTATCTTGATATTTTATATATATATATATAATATTAAAATATATATATATAATATATAGTATATGTTATTATATATTCTATCATATAACATCAACCCCTACCGCACTCATATAGAAAAAATCTGTAAATAATGTTTTTAGATGTATTTTATTTTCGATATGCTTTTTTTCTCTTGGGCCACATGGAAATTTTAAGCCTTTACGAGTCTTTATACGACATCTCTAAACGAAACTGCTTTATCTTAATCGTATTCTCTTTGAGTTTTGGTGTGTGTGTTTTATTGTTGTTGTGCAATTGTGGATGTGGTTCGTATTGTGGAGAAGTATGAGAGTACGTCACAGTCTGTATCAATCAAGCATTTTCGATTAGACCGCTGTCATTAGTGACTTTTTTCATCTCTGGTACATTTAAGGCACATACTTCCATAATCTCCAGACTTCAACACTGGCGTGGCTGCATACCTACTTTGAAGATGTTTTTTGCTTTATGCCTTCAACAAAAAAAAAGCGACACAAACCATGTTGGGTTTGGCTAATAAAATAGCAGTTTCCATGGAAACCACACAAATTTGATGTTTTTGAGAAAGTCTAACTAATTAGCTTATATTGGCGCATAATAATGAGGTAGTCGGAGTGACGTGTAAGGGCGCAGGTGCTATGCGTGTGGACTGATGTCACTGTTTCTTGCAGTTAAGGAGAGGTATATATTTTGCATGTTTAGTTTACTTTTTCCACGCGCAGAGCACGTTACTAAAACTGGAAGAAAATTATCGAAAAGTTATAGTCGTTTTTTAACATTGCTACTAGAGCCGTACAACTTGAGAGGGGAAAGCAACCGCAGTAAGTTTTAATTTAAATTTGACTGGGTGTGATTGCAGTTTGAAATTTCCCCCCCCCCAGTGACATTAACTGTGCCGGGAAGCAGGTTACATTTTAACAAACGGTTAGAAAACTTTTATGAACTATCAATGTGGTCATGAGGCAAGCCATGATTTTCTCTCTGTTAATTGTTAAACTTTCTCCACAAGATGGCAGAATGTGAGACATTCAGGATGATTGTCGACAGGTTTAACGTATGGCAAACCAAAAACCTATGGCATTTTTACCCTAAAGGTTTCCATGGTGCATGCAGTTGCATGTGGTGTAAAATGAGTGTGGGAGGAATGGACTAGAAAGAAATCTCTTTGATATACAAAAGGAACACCTTGTTGAATGAGGGGAAAATAATTAACCATCAGCTGATTTCCCAAAAGTTTATTTTGCAGTTGGACTTGTAGGTACTTATAACATTGGTGTAGTGTCCAATAACTTCTACTCTTTTTGTTTTTCATAAATTCATTCTGTGTAGATAGAATATTTTTAACCACCAAATTTAAGAAAGAAAAGCTCTCGCCAAATGTAAATACACCACTGACGCAGTGAGTTACCCTGAATCAAACTGTTACATTTTTTTTTCTGTTAATAATGGTTATACCAGCTTGTTTAAAGAACTATTTTATAACACCTCCTTGCAGATATATCATGACATTTATTGTCAAAAAAGTTATCTGTGCTCCGAGTATTGTTTTGTTTCAAAGAAAAAGAAATAATCAACAACTGTTTGAATTGTTAAAGAACGAAGCAAATGTGAAAGTTGAATCAAATGCTGACCAGAAGGAATACATTCATAAATGTTCAAGAAGGCTTACTTGTTTTTAAATAAATGCATTTATTTTGAACCTCTGTTCATCGAAGAATTCTGAAAAAAAAGGTCCTGTTTTGGATTTCCCTAAACAAGAGAGTAAGTAGCCTACCAACACGTGTTATTCACACGTCGGCATAAGTGAGAACAGCCCAGCAGCAGAGTATCTGCATAGATCGGTTCAGAAATGGAATTCTGAAGGATCATGTGGACACGCAGAGAAGACGTGAGATAGCTTAATATGCTGCATGAAAATTCCAAGCTTATGCCACTCAAATGGCATATAATACCTTGTACAAATGTAAATCTATCTATTAAATGTATGAAAAACAATGTAAAAAACTTATATAACTATTTCACCATTAAGTATCCTTATTTACTGTATTTGCTAGAGCTAGAAGCTACCTGGAGCGCTTTGTTTTGAGGATACGAT
The DNA here is from genome assembly GCF_018340385.1 of Cyprinus carpio. Classification (NCBI taxonomy): domain Eukaryota; kingdom Metazoa; phylum Chordata; class Actinopteri; order Cypriniformes; family Cyprinidae; genus Cyprinus; species Cyprinus carpio. The sequence continues at coordinate 4,793,068 of NC_056586.1, forward strand.
GGCTTCTTGACCAAGAAAAGAACAATGGAGAAAATCGTACCCACAATCCCAAACATTAGTTGAACCAGTTGTGTCCTTTGGGGGGGTTAAATGTGATTAGTCCTGATTGGTTGTTCCAAAATGTATTTATTGACCTTTCTAAGAGACTTGCTGAGAGTCTGTATATAGAACCTTGAAAACAGTAACCCTTAATTCTGATATTATTTGTGTAGTTTTGTCTATTGTTTATCGTTGATTTTAGGTTCTTAGTCTTCAGGTACACGTATTAGGTACCCTCGACCCCGCCGTGTGCGTGTTAGTCTTTTTATGTCTGGTGACTGCACGGGAGTCAGTAGTTAATTTCAGTGTTTGACTGAATAGGTGGAGTTCTTTATGCTGTCCAGGCCAAGAATATATACAACTTGTAGCCCAGGTCGGGGGGCTGTTGTGGATCTCAACTAACCGACAGTATTCCTTAATTACAGATTGTGAAATTCGCCGTATGGCCAACCTTTTACCTAATGAGGTCACTTATAAGCAATTGGAAGAAACAGTTTGCACCCATTTACTTAATATTCATTCGGCTTCATTAAAAAGATTAAAAGAGGACGTTGTTTCAACAGGCCACCTAACAGATTTAGGTCCGTGTTGACGTTTGATTTTTGTTAAGTTTGCTGCTATATTACTCACACTTTGCCAGTTGTAGTATTTACGCTCACAACATTGGTTCAATTAGAAGCTCTTTGCTGTAAACATCAATTCAATCAAGCTCTAATGCTTCTGGAGCCTTTACATGCCGACAGGTGGCAGCCATGCTAGGGGGATGCACAGAGTGCCAGTGAATAAGAGATTGCATCTTATTTAATGATCAAACTCTCAAAGATATGGAAGAACTGTTGGACAGTTATGGGTTTGGTCCTCCGACCACCTCTGACTCACCTTCCTGCGTCACACGAGAGGTTGCGCCGGCAGCGAGTACAGTGGAGGAAACGTACGCACTTATGTCCATTACAGGATAATAGACCTTAATAGTTGCCGCAGCCTTTTTAATGCAGCAAAAAGGCTGAGGGAAAACGAAAGAGAGCGAATTCACTGATGGTTTGTTTGTTCGAAGATGAGCTAAAGCGACACCGTAAAGTTATACCCCCACGCCACTTCTATATGAGCCAGCAAGAACCCGTGATCAATTATATATATCAAGCCATAATGTTACAGTCAAAATATGAAAAAAAAATAATGAATCCAGTTTAGTAACATAAAGGGGAATTTTTTTAATTCGTCTCGTGGCAGAAATTCATCTCCGTAATTACTGGTTTGATTAGGAGCAAGGAATTACCGTGGCTCTGATCAGAATTTTAACAATCTTTTTATCGCTCTAAAAAATATCCTGCTATATTTTACAGCATGTGTGGGACATATTGGCGCCATGCCATATTTGACCAATTATAACTATAGATTTATTAACAAGCATTTTATTTTAAAATGCTATCTGCTACTTGAGATATACAAAATCTGCTTGTTCTCTGAGCTTCATTGTAAATGGCCAGCTTCAAAACAATGCAGTGCAATTAAATGCATTTAAATTCAACATATGAATAACAATCAAAGCACCTAATGTATATTATGATAACAAAAATAAGGCTAAACCAAAATATGTTGTAAAAAAATAGTATTCATTCCGTAGATGTGTCACATAGGGAATGTTCATTTAAGCTATACATCCACCATAAGTGTAGCGTATTCATAGTTTTTACATAAAAATCCATTAATTGTATAGTCTTTTACATTAAAATTATCATATATTAAACCATATTAAACCAATTATACAATATTTTCCTTTAAGTATTCATACTTTTCTAAATGTTGGAATTTTTATTACATTTCACAGTACAAACTATGGTGACCGCTGACCACAAAACTAGTCCCTTAAGCGTCAGCACAGGTTTATGGTTGTGAGCAACACATCCAACACATCACATTGTCTAAGGATAAGAAATTATCAACTTGACTTTTAGCGCAAAATCATTAGGATATTAAAGTAAAGATATTGTGTAAATTTTCTACCATAAATATATGAAAGAATCTAATTTTTGGTTTGTAATCATCGACATTGCTAATGAACTTCATTTGGACAAATTTTAAAGGCGATTTTCTCAATATTTAGATTTTTTTTTAACCCTTGGATTCCAGGTTTGTTATCTTTCCTAACAAACCATACACCAACGGAAAGCTTATTTATTCAGCTTTTAGATGTTGTATAATTTTCAATTTCAAAAAAATTGGACCCTTCTCACTGGTTTTGTGGTCCAGGGTCACATATCTGAGATAAATAAGAGGAAAAGAAACAATGCAATCATTGATGAGTGTTGATTTGTTTTTAAGCTGTATCTTCATTGTTTTAAAGCAAATATTGATGTCTATAATGAACGCGTCATACAGATATTAATTTGGCCACAAGGAAATCCCAGGCTTCCAGTGGGCAGCCTGGCATCCTCGGATGATACCTGGTACAGCCAACTCCACGAATACATCTCGACTGGTTGTCATTGACCCATAATGATTTCAACAGGTACTGTTCAAAACATCTCAGGCGATCATTATGAAAGTCAGTGCTGGTCCCTACACATGCTACGGGACTTCCTAATGCACATGAACGAGGGGAGGTGATAAACCTTTGGTAGATTACTTTGTATTGATTGTGAGCATAAACCTAATTTCTGAGCAGTATACCAGTAGGATAGTGTTCATAGTACGATGTCGACCTTCTAACATTTTTTTTTCATTGTGGTGACTTGTCCACAATAATGTTAAAACATGACACTTCACCTTCACATGAAAAGCAGTCTTCATAAAGAAAAAAAAAATCATCGACAGGGATTATTGCTGCCCATTCGCTTGCGGACCACTCTAAAAGTCAAAGGGGTGTTTTTAATTGCAACCGCACATTCGATTTATAGGCAAAGGGATCAACCGACGGCATCCTGAGGATATGAAGGAATCAAATGGATGGGAGGGTGAGTAGACTCAAGTGTGAGTGTAGGTTTGGGAGTGTTGTTACAGTTTCCCTCTGGGCCCTTTTGTTCAGGACAGAATCTGTCTAATCTGAGTTGTTGTCATATTCCCTCGAATGAAGCAATCATGGCTGGAAATTCCTCGAAGTGGCAGGAGTTGCTGATAAGAGAACGCTGAAACCTGACTTAGACTGATTGTTTTGAAGCATAAAGAACCCACAGACAACTGACTGGAAGAATCATGACCTGCAATTAGAAGCCCAGAGATTTAGGTCATTTAGCACTGATGAATTTTATCGTAGACACAGGGATATGTGTTTCTCGGAAACACTTTCCTGGCAGCGTTGTGTGGGTTTATTTGTTTAGTTGTCGGGCGAGTGTGTTTGCGACTGCTTGTTGTATACCCGAGATGGGCGTGCGTCTGAGCGTCTCGTCTCTGACAAGACTCCGCAGAAGAATGTGATTATGTTTTTTTCCTGGCCTGCAGAGCATCTGCAGGAGTTAATCCGCTCAAACACAGAGAAATCCTCAGCCTCAAACCACAGCCCTTCTCTGACAGCTTTTAGATGTTTTTTTTTGCCATGCATAAGGAAGCAGTATTGAGAACTGCTTTGAATGAACTAAACCACCGTCAAGCTACCCTTCTGAAAACATCGTAGCACTCATCTACTGACACACTGTTCAAAAGTGTTAAGATTATTTTTGTTTTTTTCTATATGGCAAGAAGTCTGCATTTATGTAAATCAAGAATACAGCAAAAACTTCTTATCATTGTTGGTTGTATTATTCAATTTCTAAAATAACTGTTTTTCATGTTGCAATACCTGTTGGGGGGCAAAGCTTAATTATCAGTCTTCAGTGTCACATTATCCTTCAGAAATCATTCTAATATTCTGATTACTGCTGCCTAAAACACATTAGAAATGTTAAAAGCAGGTGTGCTGCCTAATACTTGTTTAAGAATCCATGATGAACATTTTTTTTCCAGAGTTCTTTGATGAATAGAAGTTCAAAAGGCCAACATTTATTTGAAATATAAAATCTTTATTGTACCATTTCTGCGCCTTCTGACGTCACTTTTGGCACATCTTTTACATGCATACTTGCTAAATAAAATATATAAATAAATAAATGAACAAAATAGTCTGTTCATTTTTTTTTTCAAGTTTATTCATAAGTATTAGATCATATTATTTAGTTATATCAGCCAAAGTTAAATGCAAGCACAAAATGTGATTAAGGTGTCATCAAGCGTGAACACTGGATATTTTCTTATACTTACAATTATTATTTTTTGTATATATATATATATATATATATATATATATATATATATAGATATATATATATATATATATATATATATAAATATGTAAGAGCTATCTTGTGTAAAATAGTCTTAGAACCCACCTAAAAAAGGAGGAAAATTGATTTTTATTATTGTATGAAAACCTGAAAGTTTATCAGTAAAACGGTGAACTGATTTCTGTGAAAAAAAACAAAAAAAATCATAGGTTTATTTGCCTTGTTGAAGGGTAAGCAACCTTGTTGAAGGAATAAATCCAAAAAATCTTTTCTGTCATTGTTCTGTCAAATTTTGTTCCGTTCCTTGTATTTTTGCATTTTAATTATAGAAAAGGGAAAATAGAAAAAGAGTATACTGTATTGTTCAAATCAGTACCACTATAATTATGTACAATTGGGCATTATAGCCCAAGCCGATATTGTCACTGATATATAATTTTATCCATAGTTTCATTTCGAAATCACGTTTTATGGTGATTATTATAATACAGCCACCTTTATTCTACACCATATGCATTACTTTTGTAGATATATTTTGTGGATATAGAGAATGGAAAGATAATAAATGCATGGTCCATTTCTCTCTGCATGGCTTTATCCCAGCAGTCCCTGTAATAGAGCAGACACAGAAGATCCCTATTTTAGTGAACGCCAACCATGACAGAGGTTTGGATGTGCAGAGGCCGCCTGCTTACAGTGTCCCAGCTAATAAACAAAAATGGTGAGGGAGAGAGAGAAGAAACGCTTCAGTGGTGCTGCAGATTTTTGTGTGCATTATATTTAAAGATATAGTTCACCAAAAATGAACTCGTATGCAGTTATTTTTACAAGGGCACACTGAAGATCTGAACGCTTCTGCCAAGGGGCAAATATTTTTTCCGTCGTACTGACTTCAGAAGACTTCGATTATCAGTGCTTGAATCTCATGGACTACTTTATAGGGCTGGAAACTGCCCTAGACAGAAGAGTAGAAAAACAGATTAAAGTTAAAACAGGGTGAAAATGTCAAGTTTCAAAAAGCGCAAGTGAGCGTGATGGGATGTGCCGCAAACTGCATGAGAAAAAAACTAAATCTGGAGGAGCAAAGAGGTTCTAACAGGATTCCCAGCTGGAAAACAATACCTCCAAAAGCGCTAGAGATCTTCCTGATGGCACAAAGGGAATAAACCCTCCCCTAAGACGAAGATCCAATTCTGACATCTGCTGCCAAAAACTGCTCCCTCAAAGCAAGGCGTGTCTTCGAAAATGATTATTCTAGTAGAATCAAAAACAGTGTTAAAAATAACTGGTGAGTTAGTGGGTTAATGGACTCCCAAATGGAGGCATCCCGTACCGCTGTGATGCTGAATACTGCAGAACTCCAACTCCCTGGGGCTTGAAAGCTCGTCTCTGAGTGTGTTGAGTTTGCGAGGAAGTGATTTAGCATTTTGCCGTATGTGATCATCAATTTCTTTCTCCTATGAGCATGTGTTGTCCTTATAGTTTTCACTACAGATGGGTGTAACAGAATTACACGATAATGTTGAGGATCATTGAAGTTATAAACAATCAGCTTACTTTATAATTCAGTGTTGTTGTTGTTGTTTTTAACAATTTGGTCACAAGTTTATTTTAAGGTCCAATTCTCACCATTAACAAACTATTAACTATGACTTTTGCCTCATAAATTCCTTATTTGCTGCTTATTAATAGTTAGTAAGGTAGTTTAGGTATTTGTTTAGGATTAGGGATGTAGAATATGGTCATGCAGAATATGTGCTTTTATAAGTACTATAAACAGCAAATATTTGAATTAATTAGACATGCTAAAACGAACCCACTATTTATTAATGTTTTGTTTGATTGTTTTAATAAACAAACATTGAGGAACAGATTGTACAAATTTTACAGAATTGTGACCCCAAAATGAAAACTGTATCATCATTTGTCATCTTGAAGTCATTCTTCATCTTTCATCTCTTCTGTCCCTTCATTTAAGTTCATTTCATTCTTTTGATGATGCTTCAAAAAGTTCATAAAGTAATCTCAAGCATGCTACAATTTGAGCTTTCCGTTTCACCCATATTGCATTGTTATATGTATGTTTTGATGAATGTTTATAGGAAGATAAAAGCCTAAATGTCCTGACCATGCCTTAAAAGCGTTTAAATTGTTTCGCTAAAACTTTAGTTTACTTACGCATTTAATAACCTGTTGAGCATAAAAAAAACCATAGCGACGAGTTGTAAACAATAATGGAGATTTTTCGCAACAAGCAACACTTCGCTGGAAATTTTTGTTTGGTACTCTAATGATAAAGTGTTAAACAAATTAAAATGGTTGTTTTTTTAATTTATTTATTCTAGGGAATTTTTTGCCACTGCTATCTCGACAGCTATAAGCCATGACCGTTGGTCAGGTGTTTATAAAAAATAATATCCCTGAGGACCAAAATAACCAACCATAAAACATAAGCTTCCTAAACAGTATATCCAATAATGCCTTTAAGATGCCCACAGTGGAGAGCGTCAAACACAGAGATGCTCACTTTCAAATGGAACCTGCCCAAGATGTTTTAGTGTGTTTTTAGGTGCAAAACCCTAAAAGGATTCTCCCCTGTGCTTGGAGACCTTTAAGAAAATGCCAGAGATTCACAGAACCAGACATTACACTAATGCAAAAGTGAGTACACTTGCTTCAGGCCCCCCGACAGCTCCCGTCTCTTACCTGCGCTGTGCCATGTTACGTTGTCTGTTTGTGTGTGTCAGTGTGTGTCATCTGTCTAATCAGTGGAACAAATCTGGATTTAGCAATTGCACCACTTTGCCTTAATAGTGGGCATAACTCTAGGTTGCAAGACTGAGTCCTCCTGACCTTTAAAACTTTATTGGCTTTGCGCAGTCTGGCAGACCAGCGAATTTTATTTACGACCGTCTTCGTTCTCATGGGATGGGCAAGCCTTTATCCACAGGGACTGCCCAGTGTGTTTACAATGGCTGCGACACTTTATTTTGGGCAATTAAAACGCCTTCAATTTATGTTGACTCTCATTACACGGCCGTCCCCGAGTGCCCATATCGCAGTCTATGGGAGAACAAGCTGGGCAAAGTCAGATAAGCGTAAGCACAACAGAGGCGTATCCCGTGCAGACAAGAAATGTGGATCAGAGTGTATGTCAAATCCATGGATTAACAGACATTGTGAATACATCTCAGTCCTGTGACAACTTACTAACAATGTGTTGTGAAGCTTGGTGGAAGATGGGGAAGAATGCAATTCAACGCTTTAAATCTTGATCAGCTGTGTATTTAGCCATGCAAGTTTTTGACTTCATAGCATGGGCTTACATTTGTTATATTTACTGGTTGTTTCTAAGGTAGCTGTCACATTACTTGATTGAACAAAGCACTTAATATTAACTTTGTTTATTACTCATAATGCACTTCATACCATACATGACTCAAATACATCTTTTGATTTATGTTTTTTCTATAAAAAGATTTTGTGGGAAGCATAAAGGCAAAAATGTCCATGATGAACAAATCTCGTTAAGGAAAAATTGTATATAAAGAAATAAATTCTTCAAGAAAAACCGTGTAGTTTTGCAAACATCTATTTATTATTCATAGGAAAATAACAGTGAAATGCTTTCACTGCTATTAATATTTAAAAAAACTTTTGTCCACGGCAAGCCTAGATATATAGTCCCTAACCAACATATGAAATGCAGAAAAATAATAGATAAAGCAGGAATTCTTTCATAGACAGAGGATACTTGTAATTGTAGAACTTTTATTATATTATATTAATTCTATTATATTAGATTAGTCAGTTATAATTCATATATATTATATTATATTATATTAGAATTCTAGTACAGATAAACTTATATTGATTATTTTATATTTTTATGACCATGTAGGTAGTTGCGATTGTAAAATGCCCTGTGGGTGGTGAACCCAAAAACAATAAAAAAAAAATGCATAAACTTACGACCAATACAAAGAAAGTATTTTTTTAGAAATATTGGCCAGCTCAAAGTATAAAATGAAAAGTATGATCCCTGTACAGCACTCAATACTTAGTTGGGCTTCCTTTTGCCTGAATTACTGCAGCAATGCGGCCGTGGCAAATTGGAGTCGATCAGGCTGTGGCACTCTCAGGTGTTATGAGACCCAGGGTGCTCTGATATGGCCTTCAGCTCTTTGCATTGTTGGGTCTGACATATCGCATCTTCCTCTTGCACACTACCTCTATAGAGTTTCTATGGGGTTAAGGTCAGGCGAGTTTGCTGGCCAATTAAACAGGGAACCCGTGTACTGTACGTTTTCCTGGCACATGTGTGTGTGTTGTGTCAGGGGCCAAGTCTGTTTTTGATTATAGATTGGTAACTACAACATCATGCAGCAATCTCTTTCTTGCACAGAAGGGTTGTTGGTTCATCTATAGAGCGAGGACGGCGAACTCACACTC
>NC_056586.1:4801836-4801905 GCF_018340385.1 Cyprinus carpio
TGCCCTGACATTTGTGCTTTTTTCAGTTTCTTATAAATATCTAAATGGCTAAAGTCTAATCTATATTAG
>NC_056586.1:4802256-4833471 GCF_018340385.1 Cyprinus carpio
TCTCCAAAAAGTTGGTCAGCAGCAGGAAGCATGAAGTGCTCTAAAACTTCCTGGTATACGGTAGTGTTGATCTTGGACAGTGGATCAGTGGACCAACAGCAGCAATCTTTGCGACATTTAGTGCTAGGACACTTTCAAATCCACTGCCGTGAATGGAAACTGTGACATGTTCGTTGCAAATGTGGCCGCTGTCAGGGGCCGTTTTCAATGGAATAGTTCTCGCGCAGCAACCATTATTACCGAGCACTGGTCAGTGCCAAGTTTCTTAACTGTGTCCCGATTTGTTCCATTCTCCTTGCCACATCGAGAAAATGTCCGCACATGCCTCAGCGTACGTCGTCCTCAGTTTTTAACATCGGTTTAGTGCGAATGAAGCATTTCCATCCTTATCAACGAAGTGTGCTGTGATGCCAAGTAGTTGTCATGCTCACAGAATCCATGGGTACCCCTGTCAGTGCGCTGTGTGTCCGCGTGCTGGAACGTGTTCATCCGCCGTGCCTTTCCTCATCGTCATAACAAGTGTGTATTTTGACAATGATGTTCCTCTTAGGGCATATTGTTTATGAGTCGTCCCCTCCGGAATGCAGTTCGCATGATGTCCCGCGGTCCATCGTCCATCTACTATTTGATGGTCGGCCAGTTTTTAGCTATCCAATAACCCAAAAGCATTCCATTACCTTTATCACTTCCAGATCTTGTCATTTTACCACGACGGCACTCCGTGCAATTTACATTGGCGAGGCCCCGTAGAAAATGGTTTTCGGTGGGGTTTTTTGCTTTAAGTGATTTGCCAAAGACGAATTACTTCTTGGTAATTAAATCGCTTTGCACAATGGCACCAGATACTTTTGTTTTTATCAACAGAACCATCCGGGCAGAGTTTATACGAAACTTGTCCGTCTAAAAGTCCTTCCTTGGTCTTATCATAATTCTTTGCACGTTGAACACACATGGCACAACCGGAAATAAAAAACACTGCAACCCAACACCCCGCGTTAATTGCGTTTAAGTTTTTTTTAAACGCGTTAAATATTTAAATTACTCGCATGCCGTTAACGCGCTAATTTTGACCAGCACTATATATATTATATATATATATATATATATATATTATATATATAAAGGCATCTGTATTTTTTCAGTCAAAGAGTAAGGTGATTTTTCTCTTTTTGTTTTTGTTGTTTTTATTAACATTAAAGGAATAGTTCACCCAAAAAATAAAAATTCTGTTATCTTTCTGTGAAATCTGTCACAGTGTGGTTTTTTATACCATCATTTACTCACTCAAAAGTTGTTTTAAAGCCTGAATGAGTTTCTTTCTTCTGCTGAACATAAATTCTATTTGAAGAGTGTGGAAAACCAAACCACAAACTTCCATAGTATTTTTTCTACCTTCAAATTCAATGTGGACAAGCAACTGTTTGGTATACCCACATTCTCTTCAAAAATCATCTCTCTTTGTGTGTTCAGCACAAGAAAGAAATTAATACAGAGATTGGAACCTTTATGTAATACTTAATTTTAGTAGGTGAAACATCCCTTTAATGACAATTGGCAGCATGTTTAATACTGTCCCTTTAAGAGCTGTGTGCATCTAATATACAGACCCACATCCAGCTTACTCCCCTTCCTCGCAACCTCGTTTACTTATTTCAGACATATACATAAAGTGTATATTTATGTGGTTTGATAGTATTACGAAAAGATAACTTTAGTTCAGTAATCAGATGCTGTTTGACAGGTTTTTAGTGTGTATGCTTCAAGTGTATTTCAGATGAACAGCATACAAAGTAAACGCTAAATGGCAAGGCTTTTAAAGCAGACGAAATAATCTACTCTTGTGGATTACAGTAAGTGCAGGTCCCGCGGAGACTAACTCTACCACTGAGTTAACACTGATGTGTATGTGCTGCTCAAGTGCAGGCCTACAGTATATTGAGATTGAGACAGAGGCACCAGAACTATAACTGATTGAATGTGTGCTGTAGTACAATACTAATGATATTTCTTTCAAAAGTAGATCAGTGGGGACATTTCTTGCCCACCACGACTAAAATCGGGCTATATTGCACACCCTCTAATATATAAGACTTGGTAACTTCTGGTATATGTCTTTAAACTATTTTTTGACACTTTATTTGTCATTCTTTTAGAAATGTATAGCAAGGCTTTTGTGCACACACCTATAGTACCCTAGCATTACAAAGTGGTTGAGTTTCCTTGTGCAGGGCAAAGAACTTCCGCAATGAATGTTTACCTGCATCTTGTATGACGATCATTAACATGTTTGTTATCGCAGTGCCGGGGACAGGGCTTTTTTTTTTGAGGGGAATTCATTATTATGTTCATGTTTCAGTAATTTGTCAACAACTAATTTTATGTTTTAAGTTGTTTCATTGGAAGGTAAACACACCATCGTTTGGCTTCCTGGTGTGCCAACGGTGTAAAATCAAATTGGTCGAGCGATTTTCAACTGTAGACTCAGTGTGCGAACCCATCTGCCGGCCTGAGTTGAGAAGAACACCCTTTCACTCTGCCATCTCATAGTTTCAATTGAGTCCTTGTTCTAAAGTAGTTGTAAAAAACAAAAAGTATCAATGTGGCCTGGCATCAAGAAACCCAATGGAAAAGGGCTTAAATTTTCTAGACGGGCCTCTGTAGAGAGACTGACTGAGAGACAGAATAAGTGAGGCCAAAGGTCATCAGTGCAAAATGGCCCCGTGGCACCCACTGCACTTCTCCTCCAAAAGAGAGAATTTTTGCCTCTCAAAAACAAAGAAGAAGGAAAACAAAGTAATGTTCTGTTTGATCTGACAGTTTTCTAAAGTGGAGTCAGTTGCAGACTCGATTGCTGTGATGCATATAAAAGCATTATTGAATAGTGATATATGTTATGGATAAGTGGGGGCCTTGCTAGTTAGGTGGCATTTTTTTTTATTGACTTGTATTTTTTATTGTGTCTATAGCAATTTTGTGTGATTTTGTCATTTTTATTTTTGTTTCATTATTTAGCATTATTATTTTTTTTAAGATTTAGTGGATTTAGTACTCAAACTTAAAACACATTTTTTATTAAAATTTAAGGTTAAAGTATTGAAGTTAGGTAGAAATACTGAAGTAAATAACCATTATTGGTCCTTTAAAAAAAAAAATAAAAAAAAAAAACAAAATGTTTAATGTGGTTTAATTTTCGTGAAAATTGTTTCTAACAGTAAGCCCTACTCCAAAACACACATTGCATTACACCAAATACACAAAAATAAGGTTCTTTTTAGCAGCATCATATGACCCCTTTAATGCCACTAGGTGAAACACATGCTTTGTCTGCTTTGGCAGATAGTATATGCAAATTTAAAAAGAAAGGGACGTTTTTAATGTACAAATTATGCACATTTTGTGTGGTATAATGTTCAGTCAACCAGTATAACAGTTTTAGCTGTTCTCTAGTATAAAAAATGGCCTTAAACAGACGCTGACCAGAAAGCCACGACATGACTGTCCTTGTATTCTGTGTGCCCCATACATGTGAAAAGTCTGGACTACCAGATTTCCCTCTGACCTTGTTGTTGTGTTGGATAATGTCATCTTATATGATTCTGTTCTATCTTGCCTTTATATCTCACAGAATATGGTAGCAGTCCATAGCAAGGAGTAGAGGAGTTAAGCCACGATTACAGTCAGTAACTGTGCCTGCTTTAATCAGCTAAATATTACACGCTGAACATGTCAGGTATCAGCCTTTTATTAGCTCCTCTTGAATCTGATCCCAGAAGGATTTATCACTAGATGTTGAACGAGATGTCACAAGTTGAATGAAATCTTAAAAACCCATCCGAGGCTTTATGCGTCTGCTGTCAGGAAGCGGTGGATTTGCTAGGGTATGAACCTTTCCATCTGCTGGTGGCCTTTGGTTGTTATCTTGCTTTATACAGAGACGTCTGAATTCTTGTCACTTATGTGTGTATCTGCCTCTGACAGTCTATTGTTTCCGGTTTTGTCCACTTTAAGAGGCAGGACAGCAACTTTTTATGCACAGATACCGTAGTAGTCAGGAGCTTATACATAGCAGCTCCCTGATTCAACATCAAAACCTAGTGAAGCTGCCTTGCTGTCTACTTACTATAATAAGCAGCAGACTTTGTAAGGCGAGCCATCTAAAAATGCGCAGAACAATCCTCGTGTTGATTTGGAAACGAACGTCTACACTAGTCAGCAACATCCTGTGCCAGCGCAAATACTGTTCCTCACCGGGAAAACACAATGTGTGAATGTTCGAACTTGCAATTGATTTCAGTAGATTTTGATGGTAGCATGTTGCTAAGCTAACTTTGGGTTCTGCTATATACACCTACAAAGATTTCACAGTGCTTTGTCACTCCGTATCTTGTGTGAAAAATTTATAATTTTTGAGTATGAGTTTGTCAATGTGCATGGTTATTTAAATATTTATAACACTGTCAATATGCGAAACTGAGGAAACAACAGCCTTTGACACAGTGATCTATCATAGATCTGGCTGATTTTTCACACGTCTTTAAAGTTATCTTATGCTCATCAAGCGCTGGTATTAATATTTGATCAAAAATGTCAGAAAAACAAATTCGATTTTAGTGTAAAATATTATTGGCAAGATTTAAAAATAAACTTTTTTCAGTTTTAGCTTTCTTAAATATCATCATTTACTCCTGTGACGCAAAGTCCTAAAAATGTGTTTCAAGGGCATCATTACTTCAGTCTTCAGTGTCCACATGATCCTTCAGAAATCCTTCTAATATGCTGAATGGAATAATGCTGAATACTTACGGAAAACAGTATGTGCTGACTTACAGTAATTTTTCTGCGGACCTGTAAGTTATTAATTTCAGGATATCTTTGGATAAATAAAGAACGTGAGTGAACAAAAAAAAAAAGAACAGTTTAGTGTTATTCAAAATAGAACACTTTTGTGTTACTATATATAAACTACTATTCAAAGGTTTGGGGTACATCAGCATTTGTATTCTTACTTTTTTATTTTAAGAAAATTAATATTTTTCTATTACAGCAAGGATGTGTTAAAAATGGATGTAAAAACAGTATCCACATGTTTCCAAACAAGCTTTTAACACGTTTCAAGGCTCTGATAATAATATCAGCAGATATTTAATGAATGCATTATTTTATTTGGAAGGAATCATTTGTCTAGTTTTAGTATAGTAAACGGTTGACAATAGAGCTTATACAACACAATCACACTAACACATCAACAACACACTAGCTAACACACACCACACACTTGATATTGGGTCTGTTTTAAACGGTAAATAAGAAACTAAGAAGACATGGCTTATGTAAAGGTTCTGTAGAACAATGACTGTGCTGAGATTCCAGATCCGGGTTCTTCTTAAAAAGTCAGCAACTTCCAAGACTCCATTAAGTCTTGTTTCAGTGCTGTCTATTCACAGGTGGTTAATGGGGTGATGCACATGGGTCCGCACCATTTGCAAGAATGTGTTGTGTTGATAGCTGTGCATGTGTGTTTCTGCGTGCCTGCGACTGCTGCAGACTTAGATTGGTTTTACAATGAGAATGTGTGTACACTCATTATACAAGGGTGGGGCTGTGTTCTCATTTCGCCCTCCCAGCTCTAGTGCCCTGCAATGCTGAAGAATGGCTTTCGTGAATAACACAAATGAAGCATATCGTTTATGAATAAGTCAGAGATTTCATTTTTATATTATTTTGTTACCATTAAAACCAGAACATGGACACATGTTCCCAAAGGGAGGACAATATAAAGGCCCTCAGAGAAACAAATAAACTGACCTTTTGTTTTGCCCATCGCAAAGGACCCTAAGGCTGGGCACTAATGTCCCTTTCCCCTCCTCTCAACATTCATTGCTACTGTACTTGTCACGATTTTGTCTCCTGCTATTAAAGTGAAGTTAGCCTTCCCAAGCTGGTTGTCACTGTGGGTTTGCTGCTAGAGCATGCTGGGTTTTTTTTCCTGCAAACGGCGCAGCACAAAACACCATAACGTTTTAATGTTCCACCAACAACTGCTGCTTTCCATTTTTTTTTTCTTGACTGCGTTACTCCCTAGATGCATCAAAATTGAATGTGATTTTTACATCTATAATGGCAAAAACCCCACTGCACACGGATGATCAACACACGATGGATCCAAACAAGTGCTCATGCCTAAAAATCAAAGTGAAACGTGTTCTTTGTAGGTCTGGTGTGCGATATTCAATCCAGTGACGGTGAATAATCAATTAGTGCAAGTTGTTCAGAAATATATCTTGGCATAAAATACTACTCATGCGCCATTTGGCAAACAATGGGGGGATCGTTGTGTGCTAAAGTTTAATATTTAGGGTTTAAGGGTTTGTAATAGTAATAACCGGTGCTTGCAAAAGTAATTTGCCCATGACAGCTAGACGTTAATAAACTTGCTTCAGCGCTGTACTTATTCGCTGATTTTATTTTACCTGTGGATCACACTGATAGATCTAGCTAGCTGCCCTCTGTGCTTTCCTAATGTACTGTCACAGAGGAGAGGACTAGAAATAACCACCAGCTCATCCATGAGATAAGTAGCTTAAATCCCTCGGGCGTAATTTACCCACATCTGCAGATCTTATGGATGGGCTCTAGCATCCAAGTGTCGACCCCTCTCAGGGTCTCTGCACCCAAAGGTCAGAGTAAAATACAAGCCCAGCGGCCCACCCAAGCGCTTATGACCCTGGGTTCATGACCGGAGACACAAGTCCATGGGATCAGATGCTGGCAGTGGGTCTGGGAGATCCTTACTGATGGTTATACAGGTTTGCCTTAAACAGAAGAGAGATGCTTTATACAAGATGAGGTGCTGTCAGGGGACCATGTCTGCCGAGGGCCCGGGTGTGTTACAAATTGTCCCTTGGATTGAGAGGAAATCAAGCTTTTAGATTTTTCAGGCAATTAAAAATAAATGATTAGAGGATTAGAGTGTTAATTCAAAGTTGACTTTTACTTGTCTCATCAGCACATGCTTGTTTAATTAAACAGTAACTGTTGAATGCAGATCATTCCCTTTGAGAAAGAATAAAAGAATAAATAGTGTTCTACCACCACTGGCATTAATTAACAGTTAATTTGAGCTTATTATTCTCAGAGTGCTTTAATTGGAAATAGATATTGATGAGCACTAAACAACTTTTTTTCATGGGGAAAATAAATTATAAGACTATTAACCAAGGCCCCTGTCCTATTTATAAAGCTATTTTATTCTTACCCCTATACCGTAAAGGTGTGATTGGGTCTGAAAAAGTCAAAATACAAAACATCAGTTTTTAATATTGAACACAATACTCGAATTACATTTAAAATGTACTTTACCCATTCGTATGTAACAAGCATCAATCATTGCTTAGTGCTTTTTCTGCTAACTGTTTTTTTTAAATATTCAAAAGGATTTTTTTTAACATGCAAGACATAGTTTATTTATATTCTCTCTGAAATATATTTAGTGATTATTTATTTACTATTAAAAGTTAGTATATAGTATTATACTAAGTTTACATATATCCTGTCAGCAGTGCTGTTACACTTGGTATGGCTGCAAAGTGGCCAAGAGATATAAGTCACCTGAAGATCACTATTCAATGATTGTAAGATTAATTTTATAATAATGTCAAACAGAGCCATAGACAATATATACTATATATAGATATTATATATATAGTAAACTATATATATATATATAAAAAAAAAAAAAAAAAAACATAACATCAACCATAACCAATTTCACGTTTTCCTGGAGATTTACAACTTCTATACGTGCACAGGAGGGCCACAACAGGGTTCGTTACATGTGATGCCTTGTGTGTATCCCCTATATAGACTGACTGACCTGTTTGGGGTAAAACAACCCGTCAGAAAAAAAAACAAAAAAAAGAGTTTGCTGCTTCGTGAAGTTGATGCTGGTAGATTTCCATGTGACCTTCTTCAAATATTTAAAGGAGGGAAATGAGATGTGCTGAGTGCTGATGTCATATAGGGCTTTCCTTCTCATTCTAATGTCAACGGTAAGCTCTGGTTAGATGCTTGACTGGACAAGGAGCCCAATCAGGAAACTGAACCGGCTCCCAAACATCGGGATGCAGTTAAAGCAGACTTAATTCTATTGTAGCTTGTACGGTGAATGTGTGTTATCCCAGATACATGGTAGTCCTGTATCTGTATTCTCTTTTTGCTGCTGTGATATCCAAAATTAATATTCAAGCATCATCAGTAGTCATTAACAAAGACATAGACTACTGATAATTTTGTATTGTAACAATTTCGTACATGCATTATCGATTTTTTTTAAATAGTGTTTGTAAAAACTACTGCATCAGGAAATTTGAAGAGAAATCTGTTAACTGACAACTAAAAGACTAGTTTCAAAAGGCATCTTGCGTGCCCCAATACAGTAGACAACACGACAGGAACTCCGATGCTTGTGCCCCTTGGGACATTCTGCTAAATAAAGCGTTACAGCCTCCATAAAAAGATGTCATCAAAACGCCAGAACATCCTCAGTTAGAATTGCATGGGGACTGGGGGTTATATATCATCATTGTTGCTCGCTTTCTGTCTGCTTTGTAGTTGAGGTTTTTTTTTGTTTATGATGACACGCATTGCTCCCAGTTTCTATTATTATTTCAGTAGTTATTGTGCTGCACCTCTGGGAATGCCTATCATGACCACTTTAATGAGTGTTTCTCAAGAGCCGCAGGGTGCTTTGAAGGTTATCACTATACACCAGCGTCTTTGATTTAACAGCCCTTAAAAAACTCACTCTAAGTTTTTAAGGTGCAATACCCTACTTCAGTCTTTCATCCATTCCTGCTCTTTAAACAGCCTGTCGCTATCCAGCTGTATAAAAGAGTGTTTTGAGTCAATCCAAATAGAATGAATGACATGTGGCTAACGGGCTTTCACACTGATTGGTTGGCAGTCTTCGCAGAGCATTTCTTGGTAGGCCTTTGTCAAACCCAAAACACTTCAAACCCTAGTGCTGTTTCTTGGGGGAAGAGACAGGTTTGGACAGACCTGGTTACACGATGACAGTTCTTGCATCTGCTTTTCAAATGGAGTGGTCTTTGTCATTACAGACCTTCACACACGCTGTCAGGGTGAGGATTGACCAGCTTTATATGGTTTTTGGTGGCCTTTTTAGATGATATGAATTGGACCTTTAAAGGAATTGTTCACCATCATGCTGGTCGAAATCCCATCTTACTTTCTTTTTTTCTGGAGAAAACACAAAAGTAGAAAAATAGTCTTGAATGTTTCAAGCGCTCTTTTCTATAACAGCTAAACTTTTAGTGGATACAGCGGACTCTCAAGCTCCAATATAGAAAAAAGGAGTAAATAATATATGTAGTCTCATGTCGACTTTACCAATTTTCAAGCCATATGATGGTTTTCTGCTGGAGGACACAGACCCAATTAAACGTTCACTGCTGCCATGATTCCTCATATCTCATTCACACTTCTGCCATAGCTCAAACTTTTTACTCACCCCCCCCCCCCCCCCCCCCCCCCCCCCCCCCCCCTCCCCCCCCCCTCCCCCCCCCCCCCCCCCCCCCCCCCCCCCCCCCCCCCCCCCCCCCCCCCCCCCCCCCCCCCCCCCCCCCCAGCCCCCTCCCCCCCCCCCCCCCCCCCCCCCCCCCCCCCCCCCCCCCCCCCCCCCCCCCCCCCCCCCCCCCCCCCCTCCTTTTTCCCCCCTTACCCGTCATCCTGAAAACATGAGATTTCAGTGTCACTTGTATTATGGATGTTTTTTTACAATACCATATTTGATTTTTTCACTTTTTTTTTATATGCAAAATTGACATTTTGAGGAGTTAATGGGCTGACCAGGAAAGGTTTTATTGAATATCGCCTTTAAACTTTGATCAGTTTCTTACTCAAAGCCGTTGTACAATTTTCAAACACATGGGAATTAGCGTGCACGAGTCGTTATGGAGCCACTTTTATAGAACTCGACAGATCCTGATTGCCTGTCTGCTTGTGTTGTTATTGAAATGAGCTGCTAAAATAGGCTATTGTTCAGAAATTCTCGTTTGGTTCATACAAGGAAAGAAAGAAAGATATATATGTGATGGGGGAAGAATGATGGGTTGGCAATGAAGATTAAATAAATAGTTGACAGCAAGTAAATTTTGAATTTTTTAAGTTTTCTGTGCTCAATCAGCTGCCTCACCTGTAAAACAAAGCATGTACTTTTGTCCTTTCGGTACACACCACCTCAGGAGGTTGAGAAGCTTACATTTAGTTATCTCTGATTTATGTTTACATTCGTTTTTAAACAAGGTATTCATGTGTTTATATAGCATTTTCTGAGTTAATACTGTACGTTACATAGTGTGATTTTAAGTAAATTGGCAAAATAAACATTTTATACTAAATCCTCTTAATATAAGAACTGGGTCAAAAATTCACTTTGCTCACCTTCCGCTTCGCAGCATCATTTAAGCACAGGTCTATCAATTTTTTTCTCTCGGGCGTTGTTGAAACGAGGGGTGAAAACATTGTGGGTAACTTATGACCTGTCTCTCCACTTTACGATAACCCCTATCGCACCACCAACCATATCTACTCAACACTTTTAATTCGCGCTTTGCGTAACGCATCCACAGTGACGTGTGTACCAAACTGAACCGAGTTGGACTTATGCTAGACGGAGTGTCCGAACAAATAGATGGGCGGGTATGGGCATTCATATGAGACGCGCAGCGGCCCTATGGGCCTTAGTGAGGCTGTGTATGGGGATAACTAATGGTGGGAGATGTAGTTGTTGCATTACGGTGGAAACTAGTTCTGGAGCCACTGGACTTTGACACAGGTCCTGGCTTGAAATCCTTACGCGCTGCTTCTCATTATAACATAGTGGAAGAATTAAAATATGACATTTTCACATGGTCATCATTAACCAAACAAGTCCCACTGTCATGACAAAACCAAGGACACAGTGCAAAACGTTCAAAACCAGTTTTTTTTGTCTTACACCAATACTGTGACGAGCCTAAACATCACACAAATTAGACACATTTTAAAAAACACATTGGATTCTGGTCTTTAAGCATGTGTTAGACGCCAAATTCTCTGGTATAACAATGTGAAACTATATATAAAGATAGTCTGAATACTAAAAAACATCAAAGGCCAGATTTACCCTAAAAGGCCTTTGATGTGCCAACACTTACTATCAAAAAAAAAATACTACATAAAATATCTAGTCAATCGATATTATTCGTGAAATAAAATTGTACATGAAGGTTCATGGACACGTTATTTTTGTGGCTGACTCCCCTGTTGTAATATGAATTTGTAGTGATTTTCCTTTTAAGACACAAAATTTTTGTGGAGGGCGATTATGGAAAGGAAAAGTATGGATTGTAAGTTACTGAATGTTTGCACTAGCCAGGTTGATAGTTATTTGCCACATATTATTTACACGAGTGGTGTAACTAGGTTACATGCCAACTAGGCATTACGTAGTTAACTTTTGATTTGATTCCTTTCCCAAATTGCATTGGCTGGGCTCTCCACATATGGAGTTATCACCAATGTTTCAGCAGTTAAAGGACTGGAGGCTTATTTGTTAACGGTTGTTATTACCTGATTTGGGTTCCTTGTATATGCTTTAATTTTTAAAAGATTATCCTCGTACGGTTAAACCAGTCAAGTGCTGCTTTTCAATGGTTTAAATCATTATAAAACGTTGACAAGTAAAATCTCAATAGTAGAATCTACATAAAAGCAATCCAAATGTAATTAGTGGCATTTACGCGGTAATAAAAGTAAAGTGAACATCGCGTGCACTACTTATTACATTTAATAAAAGTGGTAACCGTCGTACCTCTGTAAACCACAGTACATTCACCAAATAGTAGAACTCTCTTAACACTGATTTAGTTAAACCCTAAAAACAAGTATGGCCTAACCCCCCTCTTTTGCATTCCTTGAAATGACCCCCTCGCCGACCTCGTTGCTAATCCTTGTGCTGAATCTTGCATTCGGGAAATGAAGCTGGGGGCCGCACAGAGAGTAATTGACCCCACCCACTATATAGTAAATATAGCCTCCACGCAAGTAGACTTCCATTGGCCTGTGATTTTGTTGCTTTTCCCCCACCGCGCCAACATGCGCTGATTTTATTTCCTCCGAGGTCCGATAAAATTACTTGATTCTCACACCCTTACAGTTATGTTCATTTTACTGTCACACAAGCTGTTCTCTACGCACCAGTTTCTCCTATGACTTCCTTTTGATAAAACTTTAATAGAAAACTACTAAGAATTACAGGGAACTTCAACAAATAGTTAGCCCCAATGTTTTGCAGCGCTTCGCTATTTTGGTATTAGAAGATTTTGACGAAATGCTTGAGTATCATAGTGAATCGCCAGAATTGGGGATCGTGAGACACAAGTGATTTAAGAAAACAAATCCGTGTGTCTTCATTTAATTGATGTCTAAGAAGCAAAGCAACCGTTGTGATGTTTAAGAAGAAACGGCAGGTTTTGATTCAGAACTGATTGTATTCTAGCCCATGTAGAGCTGGTTTGCTTGTCAGACTGTGTTATAAGATATGTGTGCTTGCAGTGCGTATGTTATCAGCCAATGCATATTAAAGCTTCCAAGATGAAAATCTGAGGCCCCGCGGGTATTAGTAATTTGACGATTGCCTCCAGCAAATCCCCTTTTAATACGCTCACATTTAAACGCGCCGGATACTTGTTGCATCACACTACTACGTTCTGCTCTGTTCTTACAAGTAACACAATGAAACATCAGTGAATCGTTGGTCCCATACACAGCAACGTGGTTGCGCGTTGCATTATAGGACACTACAGTATCGGATACCATGAGGTAAACATTCGCCCAGTCACCACGAAGACTTAGTACTTGGGGTCTTTGATGGCACAGCTGGATTGAGTCTCTTCCAATTATCACTCTACTAATCAGGAAAAGAAGCGGTCTTGCAGCTAGGAGGACAAGATTTAGCTCCAAGACACCCAGTGAGTTATCTGCTAATCGACATCCTACCTTTGCAGGAAGCCCAAATCACCCATGTCTACATGAAAGCCTTGAGACGAGCGGCTTGGTCATCATGCAACCAAGGTTACATGTTTATCAATCGAGTGTGCCGCTGTAGTAGATTTAAACCCTTGCTATTAAAAAAACACCTCGGGATCCTTGCCTCCCGGTCAGCGCGCCATGGATTGATTTATGAGACGAAACAGTCTAAAAGTTCCTTAGTAGTCTGGGCGCTGCACCCCAATCCCATCATGTGAATAGATGATGGCCATTATATTGCAACGGAATGTAGAAACATTGTAGCCCACTCAGTCATAATTGAGAGAAGGAAGGTGCGAGGGCTACTGTTACTGCAAATATTTTTGTACTTAATGTCATGTATATCTAAACATCCTGGTCATAATGGTCTAATTTTGACTCCGGTGTGGAAATAGATCATTGTCCCTTTTTTAATTTTGCCTGTCCCTGGGATCGATTCATTGTGCTTATTATCAAATGGTTACCAAAGTTGTCATGAGGTTCATAGGGTGCAGGGTTGTTTTTCATATTTGCCTTTCTTGGGCACCTAAACGTAGCAGTAAACTACCAATTGTCATCACACACCGTATAACCAGCCTTGTATCATTCGACCAACCCAGTTCCTACCATTCCTGAAATCCTCTTAGCGGCACTGCATCTCAGAGTACCAACATGGTACATTGAATGTCTGTGTGACTTAGTCATGTGGGCATTGCGCTTTCTTTTTAACCACATCTCCAGCGCCGTCGGCATTTGCGGAAAAAGTTAAATGGCTGTTCCCAATTCACGGTCTTCGTGTTGTAGATACTGGAATTGTATCATTTCATTGACTGACATATGCTCCACAAGTTGAAGGTGTGTAGTTTAGTACCTATTACTCATGGACGACCACCCTGAGAAACACACAGTTTCGAAAGCCGCGGTAGACAGCCTTGCTTCCTGGGGGGATACTGTGTTTTAAAATAACTACTGGTGTATTATTGTATATCGACCTCCTTAACTCCTGTTGGCAGGGCAGGGGGAGTCTGGTACTGCTCCAACGTCGGGTCAATAGTTGGGTTTGTAACAATGGTTTCAATCCAAATAGTGAAAGAGGAAAAAATCGTCATCTTCTGGGTAAACTGGAACCTATATATCATCAAGAAAAAAGTTGGAGGGAGCCACAATTTGATATAATAATTGTCATACCCTAATATACTCTGCGGTCCGCGCGAGGCAGCCGAAACAAAAATAGAATGAGAGCTCAATTGCTTTCGGAGGTGGATGCCTGTTATTTTGGGAAACGCAGTCATGTAACAGTTCTGGGAGGGCAATTATACAGAAATACTGTGATGACAGATTTTGATCGGGCATTCAAACATGACCAACGAACAACATTTCAGCATGCTGTGACGACAAAATCGGTCCACTGGTTAGTCCGGTTTTGACGTCCTATTAGCGCCAAAGTACACATTAACGTTTTTGAGGCCATGCATGCGTTAATTAGCAAATGTGCCTTTCCATCTCCCATTATTACGTCAAACCCTTTTCAAAATTCAAGTCACAAAACCACCTACAAGCGAGCGGAAAAAATATAAAAAAACTTAAACAGGGGTGCTGGAAACAGAGCTAATATTCATCGCAGAGGTCAGTCTCAAACCTACCGCCAAATCTCAAACTTGCTGGGATACGGTTCCAATAAACCTTGACGGGACCATAATTAGCTGTTGAAGGTTGTGTTTTTGATGAGGATGTATTGTATTGGGTTCTTGCAGGAGTTTGCCCGCTAGACGAAAGAGCTTGACTCGCCTGCAGGGAAACAGATGCTGGAGCAAGGAGGAGGAGAGATCTTCACGAGCTGAAGCCGAAAGGAACACACCACCAGAGTGAGTTTTGCACACTATGTCTCCAGACATTCAAAGAAACAGATTTGTGTTCCTCAATAACTGTCACGCAAGTTGAACTTGCTTGGATACAAAACGCCACAAAAATGTAACAGATGCCCACCCAATGACTCGTGCATCAAAATTATGAAGTTGTGTTGGGAGTCGGAGGTTTGTAGTTGCTCTCCAAACGGCTTTTGATGAACTAAAAACCAGATTCTGTTGAGATGATTACTTTACGGAGTCAAAACATTATCACTTCGAGTATGCCCTGCGTGACCTTTCATGGGACTTTATTGTCATGACGATGAACAGTTTGAGCGATAACTTCATCCTTGTAGCGGTGTGTGTGGAGTGGGGGAAAATGAGATCAATTCCCTGTAAGTCAAGATAACAGGCTGCCCGTTTTTCAATAAAAATTGTCACCAAGCATTTTGTCACTGAAATGCAGAGAAGCTGCCAAAAACGTCTGACTAAGGGACCCAGCACTTTGGGCTATCACTTCCATTTCACAAGAAAGTAGTCATTCTCACTTCTTCAGCTTCATTTTCACCTCCATCGTTTTCCTGCACCCCTCTAGTGCTTGCATGAGTCACCGTGCTTAATGCAGCCCAGCTCACCAGCCTCCACGCTGCTGCAATTCAATTAATTTACTTTACGTTCAACTTAGCCGCAGCCCAACGTTTGATTAGTCAATCTATGGAATTGATGATATTGGAGGGTATTAAAAAACCAGAGGCAAGCATAGACTCAGAGCAAGGAGGAATTTAAGGGGCGTAGTTTGGGAAGAAAAAGAGGGATGAGGTCGAGTGAGATTAGCAACAGAATCTGGGTCGCAGCATTTCAAAGCTAGTTTCTAATTCTTACACAGGGAAGCAGCTAATGTTTTCTGGACCATGAGTGAAGTATTTCTCACCCCAAAGCTGGTCTACAGAGAACCCTGTCGTTCAACATATGCAATGCATCAGTCAGTCTGGCAAAAAGGTCATATCTTAATCATATTGTAGAACTGCTTCACAGTGTGCGTAAAAGAAACCAGTTCCATAAAATTATAGTTTGGCCCTTGATAATGTAGAAAGTACATATATGTAGAGAATGTCCGCGATTGCAGGTATAGGTGATAATATCAATATCAGTCTAATGAAAAAACCTTCGAATCTGCCAAAGACTGTAACCACTTGATAAAACGCCACAAGATGCAATTTTTGGCATACTATGTTCAAAATTACGTTTGATTTGAGATGCCCGAATTCTCTATGTTGCATAATATTTACGTAATGTTATGTTTATTGGGACGTGGGCATTTTACCATAGGCATTGGACTTATTAAAAGTACTTATAAAAGGAAAACATTTTTGGTTGCCGAATTGAAATCAGTATGTCTGTATCTTTTACTGGCAGCTGTGCAATGCCAGTATAGAGTCAACATTGTGAACAATGCAGCGACTTTTTTTTCTTTTTACCACTACTTGATTAATTTATGGTACGTGCAATGTGGCCCACTGATTATGTTTTTTGCATGAAGTTAAGATGTGTCTTTTATTTTTGCTGATTCTTTCTGATGCATAGTACAAATGAGCGTCACGTTGTATCAGCTATACGGGATGCAGACAGAACAGGATTTTACCAAGTGAAACAATTTTGTTGACCCCGGGAAACAACATTCGTGAATACACCAAATCAGATTCGAAGAGAACCAGTGTATAGTTTTGGTGAAGTTTAGGCTTACAATCAATGTTTGGTTGCGCTTGTATGCAATTTTCCTCAGATTTTAGGCATACTCGTCGGTTACGGTTAGGTTTAGGGGTAGGGATACGGTTAAGACTAAATTTTGGCACATGAAATATAAGGTTGATTGAGGGTCATATTATAAAAATGTGTTGACTTAGGACACATCTAAATCATGCAAAAATCCGGACATACAGTTTGTAAGTAGAATAAAGCTTTTTATTATAGTGCTTTGTATCTTATGTCAGTGTGCCAAACATTTTAACAGTAGTTTTATTTCTTTTACTCAAGTAGAACACCTTTTATTATAAAGTGGGAACCAGGAAAAAAACGTATGTACGTAATATATATCAAATGAGTCCAATACAATCAGAAACAAGTACAGTGAAAAGTACCAAAGAAAGATAAGAAACCACTTATGAGTGAGGGTAAGATGAGGTCAGTGATTTCCACTTATGAAAAAAAAATGGGCATGTATTGGACACACACAGGACTGCCTTAAAGGAAATGACACATAATGTTACTGTACATCTATCGCATTTATATCAGTTGTGAGCGATTTGTGTATACAGTAGCTAATGTCTTGTTACTGATGGCCCACCAGTGTGAATCTGATCCACAAAAACAGACAATCAGAGGGAGAGCGAGAAACCTAACCGAATCATCCGGCTATAGGTTGTTTAGTGCTGAGTGGCGCTGGGAAAATAAAGACAGAGGCTGGCATAGGCACCGAGGGTTTGAATGAGGGAGAAAGGACCTGAAGCAGAAATAGAAAAGGTCAGCTTCTCTATAGGTCTCTAGAGCAGCGGACTGCTACAGTACGCTAGTACAGCCCTAAGGCAGGGTACATTCTGCTTGCAGCCTAATGTGCCTAACATTCAGCTGGGGAAGTCTGAATTGTCCAAGGCAACCTACTTGGAGGACCCACTTGAAGTTCAAATCCCTACTTAGAAAATCGTAAACTGCAGAAATGAAGCATGCTAAAACACTTGTTTTTGTTCTGGTTCTTTATTTGTTGCTACAGAGTTGAGTAGTTTTTTAGCTCTTAGATTATAAAATTGGAGGTCTTCTTTTTAGTTTAACTTTAATTGTATATATTTTATTTTAATCTTTATTTTTAGATTAAGCTTTTAAGTTTTAGCTTTTTTAGCTACTTAAATAGATTTTGAGAGTTGAGTTATTGGACTTAAGCATAAGCCACAAGTTTTTTTATGTATTTGTGAGTTTTATATGTATTTTAGTTTTTGATTATGTAAGAATTATTTTTATTCCATTTAGATTTAGTTTTAAACATTAAGCTTAGGATGCTTTTAGTTTTCTCTGTTTATTATACTTAAAAATGTAATTTATTCCTGTGGATGCACAGCTGATTTCCATCCAGCCATTACGCATGTCCTTCAGTATTTTTTTATAACTTTTTTTTGGATTCTTTGATGAATACAACAGTTAAAAAGATCAGCATCTTATTCAAAAGTAACTTAACTAACATTTTGCTCAAATAAAAACACACGCCCTGCTAAAAAAAAAAAAAACAATATCTTGTTTAAATAATTCTTTTTAAAAAAATTTACTAGATCCCAAACCTTTGATTGGCATTGTAGTAGTTTTAACTTATTATTCCTTATTATTCGTTTTATATTTAGGTCCATCCTGATTTATTGTTGGCTGTGGGGTGTTACAGTTTAAAGTCACTTTTAACAACAATAATATGTATCAGTGAGTCAAAGTGTCATAATTATATGATAATATTGAAACTTGTTTAGAATAAATTTTACTGCAGACAGATGTTTAAGCATTTCTCTCTGTTTTGATACGCTTGCAAAACAAATGCTAGCATTGAATAGCATTCCTTGTGCCCCCAATTAGGCTTCCCTTGGCTTCTCAGTGGCTAATCGAACACCTGGCGAAGTGAACAAGTTAGTGTTTTGTTTCACTGTCCCTTGTCTTCTGAGCATCAAGCATTGCCATAGAGTACTTTCATTGGTTGGAAGTCTAAGATATTTGGTAGGAATAGTCCTGCATCCGGCTTTGAGATGCAAAATTCCAGCATAATTCGGTGGCCAGGTCTCAACAACTAAACACTGTTTTCTTTGTCTCGCCATCCCAATAGTCATCACTCTATATGTCCGCCCTCCACTCATCTAAAGCCAGACGGGTTCTCTGTGTCTCTATGGTGTCCTTTTGGGACTTTGGAGCCTAATTGAGTTTTTTTATGCCATGTACCGCAGAGTCAGCAGAGTAACCACATTAACTAAGCTCCTTGTGCCGGTCCAGTGTGTTTCCCATTTGTTGTGACTGCTTTATTGTTTCAAGTATGTAATGGGTTTTCCTTGTGTGTAATGTTTGTTAGCCATCTGAAAGGTTCCTCTTGTAGAAAGAGAAAAGACAAAATTGTTGTTAAGCACATGCCATTAAATTTTCTGTGAAGAATATCTTGAGGGTTTAGTGACACACACACACAAAAAACTGACCTTATGTTGTAGCATGAGACCTTCATTTCCAGTTTATAAGTTCAACTTTTAATTGTAGTTTTGGAGTTAATATTATTTTAATAGATTGTACTTTTTTGTATAGATAATAATAATTTTAGATTATTTCTCTGGTTTTCATTTCCTTGAGATTTATTTAAAGCTTCGAATTTTCAATTTTCAAGATTCAATTTTAGCTTTAGTTTTAGAATTGGGTTTTATATTTATTTGTAATTAAAATTTTGGCATTAGATTTAGGATCAGAATTAGATTAATTACTAAATTTAGAATTTTGGATGGATTTGTCTTTTAGATTTCATTTCAGTTTGAGCTTTTAATTTAAAGTTTTAGATTTCAGCTTTACTTTTAGAATTAATATTAGTTTTATTTTTAACTTTAGATTTAGGGTTTTTTAGATTTAATATCAGCTTTTACTACTTACTTAAATCCTCTTTGTCCCAAGTGAGACATAAGGCCGCCTTTCAGCTTTTAAACTAGTATTAAAATTGGTTTTGAATTTAGTTTCAGTTATACGTTTGGTTTAATTCTAATGTTCATAATAGTAGCGGATGATTGTGATGATAAACATAGTGAAATTAACTCCTCATATGTTTCACAGCTGCTATTGGAACATTTGGAGTGTTTGGTTTCGAGGCATGAACG
This sequence comes from Cyprinus carpio, assembly GCF_018340385.1. Classification (NCBI taxonomy): domain Eukaryota; kingdom Metazoa; phylum Chordata; class Actinopteri; order Cypriniformes; family Cyprinidae; genus Cyprinus; species Cyprinus carpio. The sequence continues at coordinate 4,822,046 of NC_056586.1, forward strand.
TTCTCTACGCATGACGGTGGTGAAACACGCGAGCTCCATTTCCTTTCTGGGGTCATCCAGTGAGGTGGAGTCCTCAAAGCCCTTAAGTCCCCTCCTTGAGCACCCAAAGCACGGGTGAAAGGTAAAAAACCCTGAGATCAAAACAACTGATGTTGTTTTTTTATTTGGTGGAAATTCACAGTGCATTGTGCAATGATAGAATCCTGTAGTAAAATTCATATTATAACACATCCGAATGTACCACGGACCTATTGATGTTTAAGTCATATAATTGCATAGAGGCCGACTGATCAAGTCTTAGTAGCAAACTAAATATTATATAACATCGTCATCTCCTTGTCTTTTGTGACATTAGCGTTGGAAGTAACATTTATTAACACAATCAACGACCCCAAAATTTCCCCCTTCACCTAGATTCCTATCATCCAAATGGCATTTTCTTTATGGCTAGCCCTTGTGTGGTGGTTCAGCCCGCTGTAATCCCATATCTGCGGCTCTGCAGACACTGTCAGTTATAAGGCGTTAGGTAACGAGACTGCGAAATTGCCTCATGATTTAGGGCGAGCACATTTTAGTGACCCCTGACGTCCTCCACTAGACCCAGTGAGGTAAGGATTTTAGAACCACTGGAAATCATGATTCACGTGATCAAACCAGTTCACTGAAAGAGAGGCGATCAAAATACTTATAATCGGTTGTAAGACAACGAAAAAAAAAAACTTAAAAGTTGTCATACAGGTACCATAACACTTTTTTAAAAATAACTTTTAAAAAATATTGTCCAGTTCTCTGCCATTAACAGGCTCGACTTTGCCTCAATACTTCCCTCTTACAGCTTGTTATTAATAGTTAGTAAGGAATTTGTTAGAAATGTAGAGTAAGTGGGTATGATTAGGTGATGCAGAATATGGTCATGGCCGAATATATATGCTTATGATTAACTAATGCACAACGGTATATAAAGGCTTATGATGTCTTAGGCATGCTAATAAGCATCAAGTTAACTAGTAAAATGGGTCCCAATTCAAACTAAAGTGTTACTCAATAACTTGTGAAAATAAAAGCTTAATATTTTTTTTACAACTGTGGTCAACTGAAACTAAAATTTAATTAAAGATAAGACACTTTTTATAAATTAAATACAAATTTAATACTGTTTTCCATTACATTAGTTGATCAGTATAGTGGATTTATGCGACTGCCTAATTAAGTTTTTTGACAATCGAGGCCGCAAAAATTTCATGGGGTGGGGGGGAGAGCCTTGATATAAAAGCCGATATCATTTTTATTTGCAATTTTAATTAATAATTTAAGAACTTTAGAAATCATTTGACAATGCGTTAATAGCAAATGCTGACAAAGATATTACATTTCCCACAAATATAAATAGTTTAATAAAAAATACAATTAACACGAAGTGAACACTGTAAACCAACAGGGCACTGAAGGTAGTCTTGGGAAGTTTTTGTGCACTGTGAAATATTTTTTTTTTCAAATAAAGAAATAGGAGTATACTCATTTTACCCACAGCACGACGATGAAAATGACATGTGGGCAACTGGGCGGTAGGCAAATGCATAAAAGTGCAGCATAAGCTGAAATCCACAATTTTAAAAATACAGCATTTATGGATGCACAATAAATATCGACGCCGATGGTTAATGCGCATCTCATCAGTAAAGCCAGTTCTCTCATTCAGCGGTAAACTTCAAAATCAAAGTCGCGATGATATCACATAGAGCAGCCCTGTTACCTACACAAGAGCTGTTTGTTAACTGACAAGCTGCGCCAAATCCATGTTCATTATCAGCGTTATCCGCCGTTTGGCGCAGCTTGTCAGTCATACTCTTTAACTCCATGTAGGTAAACAGCTGCTCTAATGTGAAATCATGCACCTGATGGATTTACCGCATGATTAGGAGAACCGGCTTTACTGACGGATCTTGCGGTAGTTATTGGCCGATATTTGGCATTGCATCCCTAAAAGCATTCAATCCACCACGAACCAACCGTCACATAGAGGACCCTTGATCATGCTGTTCTAAAAGTGCACACTTCACAAGATCTCAACAGCTGGATTGACTAAGTTTGCAAGGTTTGTGAAATTAAATGTTCATTAGTCATTCAAAGATTTGTTTAAATTTAGTAAATGTGTATTTGGGTCTTGAATGCTGACGGCAAGCGAGAAAGTATTATAAATGTTTGCCTTTCTATTACTGATATTATAAAAGCAGTCGTTATAATACTTTTTGTGTATACATTAATTCCTTTGTTTAACCGTTCTATCTGATTATTAGACAGACTTCTATCTGTATTAGACAGAATACTGAAAACCAGAATTCCATTCTCAGCGCTGTCAAAATAAAAGTCCCTACTCGAACACATCAGCCAAGGAGAAAAACTTATCGGCCGATGCGATATTTGAAAAAATATGACAAATATCGGCCAATATATACGGCCTTGTGGCAATATCGGTCGACCACTACATATAATGTTTTGAAAATACCACGTTGTGCGTGCAATGTCATGCTTATAGGTCATTCATGATAAACAATTAAATATGCTATAAAAACTACACTTGCAGTTTCAAAGATTTGTATTCCATTTTAATTCTACTTCCTTAAATTCTGCAATTCTGCATTGTTTGTAACCATAATTTAGTAAATTAAATTAAATTTAATTAAATTTAATAATTTAAATGCAACTCTAAATCATGAAGGAAAAAAAACATTCTCAGATCAGTTCAGAGTAAAGCACAGCTACGATAAACAGTGAGTGATGGAATTTTATGTTTCATTCAGGTACGAGAGAGAGTGCGGGTGTCACTAGAGGGTTTCTGCCTTGGAGGAGGAGTTGACCGCAGCCAATCAGGAGGTGAGGCACAAATGCTCTGATTTATGTAATTCTACATAACCAGAAAGGAGATAGAAATATACACAATAAACATGCTATATGTTTATTTGTTGCCTATAGTGTGTTGTTTTTAGCTTGATCTGATTAGTGTGAAATGCAACAGAGCAAATAATAGTACATTAATGTATTTTAGTGTTTATTCTAGTACTATGGCAGTCAGATGGTGCAGTTCTAGCTGAAAAGAGCTTCAAACTTCTCAACAAGAGCCAAATAACTTTCCTTTAAGAGATATCTAATTTTGGTTGTGTGAACTACTTTTGACTGCACTGTGGTAAAGTTTCTGCATGTGTATAACTGAAGCCATTTCTATTTCAAGTGTGCGTTAATATCTCAGAGTTAGAGGAGCAAAATGTTGTTTTACATGACACGTTCGGGTGAGTAGCAAAGATGAATCAGGTTTCTGTGAAGTAGTTGTCTCCTGTTTGAAACAAAGCAGCATTTCAGGCACAGCCGGGCTTCGTGCGCTTTTCGGCTTTGATGAAGGCCAAATGAAGCGACATCAAAGCGGACATGCTCACTTTCATTGGGCCTCCACTTCTCATTTACCTTCCATTTTGCAAGTTGACTCAATATTCCGGCTCTTTGTGGAGTCAGAGGTGTGCGGTATTGTTTGATCTTCCGAGGCCTCTCGAAAAATGGTAGACAATTCCCTTTCTGAGCCTTCAAAGCGTGAAAGGAAACCCCATAATTACCACCTCATTAAGGAAGGAATCACGTGTGGCGATAAACCAAACAAAGGGGAAGCGGATGTCTTCCTTATATCCATCCATCTATCCTGCTTCCTCTGAACTCACAGTGGACAGAGCGTCCTACTGACATGGGTGTGGAATAATCTCCCAATGCCCTTTAGCCTGGAGAGAACACAATGTGTGTGTGTGTGTGTGTGTGTGTGTGTGTGTGTGTGTGTGTGTGTGTGTGTGTGTGTGTGTGTGTGTGTATTGATGGGGGCTCATCACTCAGATAGCCATAGCTTTAGAGATGCTCCTTGAAGAATAATAAGAGGCTATTTTATTAGGGAGCATGCATGCCAGGTAAGCTACGGTCAGCAACTTCTGCTGCTATATTTGTATTAATGCTGCAGTTTTACATTTATTGGGGCTGTGGCGGCTTTGTGCTAGTCCAGATATACAGCATTTCATAAATTACATTTATAGTGTAAGATACAGTGCTAGTTAGTGTAGTAAAAAAGTTAAAAAAGTTCAATGTTTTTATTTGAACCATTAGTAATCATTACTGTAGGTATTTATAAAACCTTGCGGTATAACCATGAACTTGTAGTGGCATCAAATGCTTTTGAATGAATGAGATATTATTTTGGAATTGAATGCAAGTATGTTTCTTTTAGTAGTGATCATTATGTGTGTTATGTATTTCTTTGCAATGACATTTTTGATGAACACTTGATGACATGCCCTTTAATGGGTTATACCTATGATAAAATTTAATTTTTTTCAAAAGGCATCATTTTAGTATATCATAGTCATTTTACACATTCTCTCTCTCTAATAATCAAACGGAAGCTGTTTTTATGCTACTGCTGCCTTTAGACTTCTTTGTGAAAATCAGTATAGTTGGTGCTGCTTGGCTGTAACAAATTGTTGAGGTCGGTTGTTAAATGATCAGCTTATAGCCGTCTGTTTCCAACATTCCGCTGCTCCTCAATAATGTCCTTTCCAGAAACGAGAGCTACAGTACGCTTGCCCTTGATACTGTCTATTGCATTAAAACTGTGGAAAAGTGACGTGCTTGCTGCCTTGTCGGATTGGAGCACGAAGTACACAAATCAAGTACTTGGTAAAAGTACGATACGTATATAAAATGTTACGTCCATTACAAGTAACAGTACTCCTTTTTTCAATTTTACTCGAGGAAAGTACAAAAGTACATCTATTTTTTATGTACTACGTAAAAAAGTACGATAGATAGAATTTATTTTGTCATTTTCAAGATGTGCTCTTCCTTTAATTGGATAGTAGCACATTTTTTTTTTATACATCCTCACTGCTCACAATACCTGGAATGGTCCCAAAATCACCACTACCATTGAGTCAAGATATAGTTTTGTTGTTTGATATGGCCTACGGTGACGGAGTGATTAGGATGTTCACTATGAAGCTTCACTGTGATGTACCTGAAGCAAACAGATTTGTTGACCCTGGCCAACAAAACCAGTCATAAGGGTAAATTCTTCGAAATTGAGATTTATGAATCTTCCGAAAGCGGAACAAATAAGCTGTTAGGAAAGGATGATATTTGGCTGATAACAACTATTTGAAAATCTGGGAATCTAACACCCCTGGTCAAATACCCTAGAGGACATCACTTCCCACTTTGATAATTATTGTAGTTACCATGTTCCTGAACATCCACAGCCTTTCTTTCCCCAGATATAATCTATCTAGGTGGTTAAATAAAAAAATATTTTGGACTTTTATTTTAAAAATTACTAAACTTAGCACCAGCAAGCTTAGAAAGCATAGCTAGACAGTTAAAGGCATCAGCTACCAATATTTTTACTTATTTTTCAGTATGGTTATGAATAAACATTCATATCTGTCTACTTGGGTGGTTAATTCAAACAATATAAACGCACCTTTATACTGTTGATAAACAATATAAAAACAGACGTCACATAGGGCTAAATGCGTAGCATTTATTAGAACTGTTAATGTTATGGCAGCGGGAATTTTGAACGTGCGTTAGTTATTTTATTTAATCTGTGTTATTTTTTTTTTTTTTACCTAAGAGGCACTGATGCTGATGTGTTTGCATTCAAGCATTTCAGTGAGTTTTAAATAGATCACCCTTTACAGCAGATTTAGTTCTACAAACAAATGACAGTTTTGACCTAAATATGATTTTCAGTTACAATAATTAATCCTAAAATTCGAGATTAGTAACTTACTTTTTACAGTGATCAGTCACGCGTTATCACAAGATCTCCCGGTTCTTATTTGTGAATTCAGTTCACTGAGACTCACTTGCTAAACGGTTCATTTGAATCAGTGAGTTGGTCGACTCAAAAACAGCTTGCAGTCGGATCATTCTTAATTTCGGGGAATGAATCGTTTTAAAAGGTTCATTGAAAAGAATCAGTTCGTTTGAATCAGACACCGGCTTCTTGGGCGCGCCTCAGAGCACGCGGATATATTATAAGGAGTAACGACATGTTTTGGCGAAATGTAGTGAAGTAAAAAGTACCATCTGCTTTGAAATGTAGTGAGAAGTAAAAAGTAAAAAGTTACTTAAAATAAAACTACTCCAGTAAAGTACTGGTGTGATTACTTCCCTTGAAAATAAATGTACTTAAGTACAGTAATGAAGTAAAGCTACTCCGTTACTTTGTCCACCACTGCTTGCTGTTGATGTGCTACCGCATGAAGCAAACCCTTCTATGCTGTTTAAGTTTGATTTATGATGCGGTTTTTCTGTATGCTTGCAGTTTCAAGAGAATTATGTATGAACATCATACAAAAATGACTCTAGAAGAACATATACACAGAGTCCAGGGAAAATATGGTTTGGTCTGCCCATCAAAACAGTATGGATATCCAATTTGAGTATATATTTAAAAAACCTCAAATATAAATAAAAAAAAAAGTTTGGATGACATTATGAAATGCTCGTTGCTTCCAGGTGATACAAATAAAATATAAGACCTGCTTAGTCTTTATTTGCACAAGGCAATAAAAGTAGTACCAGTAATATTTGATGTTGCTTATGAATATCACTTTTTTAGGTTTTATTGGACCAGTAAGAATGTAAATTGGGATGATATCGGTTTTTCTATTATGTCTTTACTGTTTGGTATATTATTTAGCATAAAGTGTCCTATCAAACAACAACTGATTTCAGTATTGATGGGTTTTATTTGACATTAAATCTCTCTATATTGCTTTTGCAGATTGTAGCCCTTAAGAGAGAGCAGAATGCACACATTCAGAGGAAGGTGGCATCAGGAGAAGGGGCCGAGAGGACTTGTTGGAAGGGAACCACGTGCTCGAAAGAGTTCGCTGGCAAGGTGGAGGGACCAGATACCAAACTGCCTCAAGAGTGGTTAATGATTTCTCAACAGTCAGATTTTGTTTTATGAGGTGCTAAAAGTTACACTAACATTCAAAAGTTTAGGTCAGTAAGCTTTTGTATTTACAATACAATTTAAAGTAGCTGTATGTAATTTATTCCTGTGATGGTGACTAGAAGTGATTTATTCTGATGTACTGTCAGCTTTTTAGTCCTAACAGGGAAAAATGAAAAACTATTGAAAATAGTTTTTGAACACAGATGTGTAAAATAAAATCAGTAAATCTTCTCTATACAGTATACACACATGACTCATCCTGTCAGACTGTGATTCTAAATCACATTTAATGTGCCGTTAAAGCAGTCCTAGCAGAATCTAGCCTCACTCCTGATGAAAAGATTCACAGGATGTGAGGAGAGTCGTTCTCTCCTCTTGCTGTCACAGCTGGGTGGCATTAGATTAATGCTGGAATGGTGACATGTGGCTTCGCAAGATAAAAGTTGGCACTTTGACAGTATATCTCAATTGGCCAAATTAATCTCCCATGATGCTCGATAGATTCAGTAGCAGTACTGACGATGATATCAGTGCCTCTGGCACTGATGCATGGGTCCAACTAATCAACCAGAGGTCACTGGCTTTGCCTGTACGTAACAAACATACCTGACCCTCTCAAATAGACAAAAAAGACAGAAAAAGAAAGAGAGAGAGAGACAGTGAGTGAAAAAAAGTGAGAGTGAGTCATTGTCAGATCCTACAGCTGCTCCCAGATAAATCGTGGCTATTCTTTGTCTTGTCTTTCTCGTCTGTTTACGATCCACAGAACCTGCTTCTAGTGAAGTCGTGTCGATCTCTTGTGGCTTCACAGCTTTGTGAGGAGTAAATTCTGTGTGCTGTGCAAAAGATTTTATCACCCTTCTGTCACAGGTGTCTGCACCATAAATTAAACAGGATGTAAAGTCTAATTTTAGTGCAGCATAAGATGTGTCAAGATTTAGTGTGAATATGTGACAGAAATCTTTATTTTAGGCATGGCAGAGGAAAGATCTGCTGAGCCTCTGTTTCACACACTGAAAATGCAATTACACTGAACAGACACAAATTTGCATGCTGGGAATTCAACAATCCAGATAAAGAGCCCTGTGCTAAATGACAGTTTCAGTGAATGAATGGATGAAGTAGCTGAAAACATTAAACCCTGAAACTTGTATAATATTTTAACTATAGGTATTTGTGCCGTATTTACATTTGTTTAGTATAAATTACTGTATCAGTTGATTACTGGACATATTTACTTGGTTTTATACTTGTACAGTACAAACATAACATAAATTATTTTAGTACTTCAACTTAAACTAAAAAATGAGAAGTAGAGCCTTTGAAACTAGCTAAAATAAAATTAATTTTCAGTTTTTGATTTCAGTTAAAGGAGACCTATTATGCCCCTTTTTATAATATATAATAGAAGTGTCCCCAGAACGTGTCTGTGTCATTTCAGCTCAAAATACCCTACAGATAATTTATTATATCATTTTGAAAATGCCTATTTTGAGTGGAAGCAGAAACTCATGCATGTCTCTTTAAATGCAAATGAGCTGCTGCTCCCCTCCCCCTTTTCCAGAATAGAGCTGTGCCTTTACAGCTCGTTCCTCAGATAATCCTACTTTGCTAAAAAAAAAAACAAAAAAAAAAAACATCTGTTTGTTTTTGATTATGATATCTATTGTGCTGAAATTATGCGATTTAAACCATATTAGTGTAAACTTCTGATATATGGTTTTATGAGCACACACATCCAAAGGACGCGCACAGAAAGCGGCTAAACTAAACTAAATTCTCCTTCCTGTCTTATTGCGCTTAAACTGTCAAATACACACAAGTTTATGTTAAAAACACACACGAGTTACCAAAACAGTTGGTTATTTCTGTTCTGTCCTCATCAGTGCAGAACAGTTAGCATGCTTTGCTCGAACTTTAGAACTGGTACATGATTGTCGCTTGCGAACACGCAATGGCGGCGGTGGGTGGAAACTTGCAGATTAAGGGGCAGTAATATTATAATAATATTCCCTTTTTGAGCGGCTCATTTTTTAGGGCTTAGCAAAAAAGGGCTTTTTCATGTTTTCTGGATTGGTAGATGCACTGGGGACCCCATTATAGCACTTAAACATGGAAAAAGTCAGATTTTCACAAAACATCACCTTTAATGTTTATTTAATGTAATAAAAAAAAATGTATGGGCTTAGTTTTGTTTAACAATAATAACCCTTATAATAATGTTCAGTTTTACTGATATAACGAACAGTTAATTCTGTTTAAATATACTTATTTAATCTGTTTAATCCATCTCACAGCATTTTTTCACTCTAAAAGGAAGTGTATTGCATGTGTTTGGGCTGCAGCGTTGTCTAACGGGCTCGATGGAGTCGGGGGCGAGGCCAGATCAGGTGGTGGAGCTGCAGGAGCTGCTGCTGGAGAAGCAGAACTACTGAGCTGAAGCAGATGAAGGAGCCGCATGTCCATCGCTGTCCTCCCTGTGTGTCCGGAGGTGGAGCAGGAGCTGGAGACGGCTCGCAAAGACCTCATCAAGAGCTTAGACATGAACAACAAGTTCCAGAGAGATATTAAAGAGGTGCAGTATGGGTGTATGTCAAGCCTCTGTCTCAAAACCAACATACTGTAAATAAGGCTGTGTCTAAAAACCACATCAGACAATAGTGTTAAAATCATTTCCTCTCAAATGCAGTTTAATTAAAAAGCATGCTTCTTACGAAATTCAGTCCGTTGCAACACTGACTGATCAGGTAGTGAAACAGCTGCCTTCGGTTTCCTTGTCGACATTGATAATTAGCGACAGCTGGACAGATTCAGGAAATGTCTGTTGGATTTGAGGTGTTACAGCTATTGATGGAGAGAGGTTGTGGCAGCCCGGAGCAGTGAGTGTGAGTGTGTGTGTGTGTGTGTGTGTGTGTGTGTGTGTGTGTGTGTACCTCTGTGTCAGATGTGTGTTTGCTTGTGTTCATATTTGTGCCTCCAAGCCTGTGTGTAATTATAGGGCAGAAGTTTTTGATTGACAGCTGACTATTACACCTCTGGGGTTTCATAGTAGATGTGCGATCTGAGAGCCACTAACCAACCGTCTGCCAATATATTTATGTGTGTGTGTGTGTATGTATGTGTGTGTGTGTGTGGTATTTGTGTTGGCGCACACAGGCTATGTAATCAAGAAAGAAGACATGGAGGAACGAGTCGTGACTCTTGAAAGGCGCTATCTCAGTGCCCAGAGAGAGTCCACATCACTACATGACATCACAGACAAGCTGGAAAACGTACTGGCCAATAAGGAGGCGTTCCTCAGACAGGTCAGGTTCTGACTACTTGTCTTCCCAATTTCATTTTCTGTTTAGCATTATTTCAAATTACTTTGATGTACTGAAACTGTGTGACTGGCGTGGAGTGCACAGATGTTTTGAACTTGACAACTGACAAATAGTCATTTGAGATTCTGTTCATATCACAGTCAGCATGAACCATTCATTAAGACACCAGGATTTTGTCAGAGATTTGGGGAAAAAAAAATTCCATCACATATTAAAAGTGCTAACAAAATTAAGACAACGTCAACCATCGATATGTAAAAAGAGCAGCAAGAATCTTCTACAAAATATTGATTTATTTTCCAGTTTTAATTATTTTTGTACTTGTTTTTACAAATTAAGTGATATGTAGTTTTTATTTTATTTTTGCTTTTTTCAGTTAAAGAAACCTGTTTGTAGACATTTTAGTGTATAAAGGTCAATTATTTGACACAGGTACTTATAAGCTTCACCGTGCATTTATCACTTACCCTCTAATGTGAGTTTAATTTTTTTTCCAGAACAGGCAAAAATAGACAGTTATGTAATTTTTTGTTTTGTTTGGGCACACTGAAAATGTACGATGATGATCCACTTGTTGGCGTGGAAGCTGGACTGTCCTATGGTGTCTGCTATATGAGGATAAACTCTCTTATCGTTTGGGTGTTTTCCTCTCTTGAGTGCAGTTTCACAGATGGTGTGTGTGTGTGTGTTTGTTTGTGTGTGTGTGTGTGTGTGTGTTTACTCCCACAGATGGAGGGGAGAACAGGCAGTTAGGGCGGCTGGAGTTGGCGGAACAGGAAGCTCCAGCAGACCATGAGGAAAGCTGAGACTCTGCCTGAAGTCGAGGCTGAGCTGCCCTGAGAGGATAGCAGCTCTCACCAAGGTACTGTACTGGATGCCACACACCACATGCATTAACTATGTATTCAATTCAAACCAGTGTTGTTAAAAATCCTTAACTAAATGTTAATTTGCTTTCAAATTAACAAGAAGTAAAAGTGAAGAAGAGGAATATCTGATCTGAAGGAATGATAAACGATTCCTTACAACTGAATCAGCCAAACAGTAGTACTTTAAGAGAGAGAGAGACATCAAACTGCAATCCATGTTGGGCTCCAGCTATTCCAAAA
>NC_056586.1:4833494-4833926 GCF_018340385.1 Cyprinus carpio
AAAACATTTATAAATGGTTATTTGTTATATTGAACTTTATAAAAATTTGCAAATAAAAGTATTTTTTTTATACCGGTAATTAATATATTTAATATAGTATAATTTATAGAATTATAATCCTGTGTGCTACTTTTCCCCTTCCTTAAAAGAAAAACCCCAAAATTTTCATAAAATGAAACAATTCATACTTTAAGCTCAAATGAGAGGTGAGAAGTTGGCAGGTGATTTCTCACAGAGAAAGGGTTTAAGAAAAAGTAAAACACAGAAACTGCTCTTGTTCATTCTTTAAAATGAGCTGTTAACAAAATCTACTGTGGAAACATGGACAGATACTCTGTTCATTATTAACGTTGTGTGGTATTTCTCTGTATTGTGTGGTTTGGTAGTCTGATCTGGAAGCTAAACTCCAGGACATGAACTGCAGTCTGAGGA